>NC_133647.1:93622215-93807404 GCF_009905375.1 Apium graveolens | reverse complement strand
TTTGATTCTCCTACTACAA
Organism: Apium graveolens; assembly: GCF_009905375.1. Lineage (NCBI taxonomy): Eukaryota > Viridiplantae > Streptophyta > Magnoliopsida > Apiales > Apiaceae > Apium > Apium graveolens. The sequence goes on along the minus strand of NC_133647.1, from coordinate 93,807,385 downwards.
ATCAATCAGGAGATGATTATTATTCCTTGGAAGAACTGGAGGTCAATGGCCCTATTTGAGATCTCAAAAGACATCAACCAAGTTCAAGTACAAGTCCAACTACAACAGATTCCAGAAAGGTGGATCTTCATCCTCTAACACCAGCAGTGGTGGGTATAAAACAGGGATGGTTGATCGAAGCACCATTCGATGCTTCAACTGTAATGAGTTGGGACACTTTGCCACAGAATGCAGGAAGCCAAAACAAGCTAGGAAGAACTCTTACGATTCTAATCAAAGAGTAAATCTGAAAGGGCGTACCTGGCAAAGGGAAGAAGCTGGGATGATACTGACAGTGAAGATGAAGAAGTTGGGAATCTTGCTCTCATGGCTAGTAATGCAAGCACCTCATCGTCAAGAAAAGAGGTAAAATTTACTGATGCTGAATTAGTTTATCATCTAGGAGGTTCCTTAGATTGTGCTCGTCGTGATAATGAATTGTTAAATCAACAAATCAAAGACCTTGAGAAAGAGGTCAATGAATTAAGACTTGTGCACATTAATCAAGATAAACTAAAAGAACAAGTATCTTTTCTAGAGAATAGAGTTGACTGTTATAGACAACTCGAAACTATTCTCAAAGACAAGATCACCGGTCTTGAGGCTAAGGTTAAAGCTTACTTTAATTCTTGTTCGAAGTCCAAAGAGTTTTACAATAAGCAAGCTGTTAATCAAACACATGGAATAGGTTATGATTACAATGCTGCTATTGGAAAATTAGGCATAAACTCCCCTCCTCATGTATGTGCTAAAGGCAGGGAAGTACCACATGTGCTTAAGGGTGTTGATGAACCCCTCTATAAAGAATCAATTGCTGAACCATTTGATGAGACCTCTTTTATTATTCAAGAAGAAATCCGTGCTGAAGATAATGCTAATGGGAAAGCTGTCTCCAAGTCAAGTGTGTCAAAAGTTCCAGTCAAGGTTGTGAAAGCAACTGAGACTAACTCAGACACACATGAGTTGGATAACACAAATGCCATGTCTACCATGCATAAGTTGCCTATTGTTAATCCTTCTCATAAAGCATGTGGTGTTCCTGATTGTATGTCTTGTGCTTTTAATCTGTTGTTTGCTTATTTTAATGGTAAGCATGTTTCTAATGATAAGACTACTCCTCGTCAGCATGTGAATAATAGAAAGCATGATAGGTCTAAGACTGCTAGTCCTCCTAAAGCTAGAAAGGAGACATTTGTGCCTAAGCCTAACAGAAATTTGTCAAGGCTGTTCACAAGGTCAAATGTTCAGTCATTGAGAACGTTGAGAATATTGAAATTAAGAATGTTGTTTTGCCTGATAAAGGCCAATTTTACAAGTATGCCGGACCCAGCCAAGCTTGGGTTCCGAAGAAGTTCTAATCCATTTGTATTGCAGGGCATTAAACAGGTACAACCGGTAGTGTGGATTCTTGACAGCGGATCGTCAAGACATATGACCGGATGATAGAGCCCTGCTATCAAATGTGGTTGAGAAAGCTGGCCCAGTGGTTACCTTTGTAGATAACAGCAAAGGTTTAACGGAGGGATATGGCTGTTTGCTAGCTGGAAATGTTATCATTGAAAATGTATATGTTGTGCAAGGACTTGAACACAATCTGCTTAGCATTAGTCAGTTCTGTGACAACGGCTACAATGTTTATTCGACAAGCTGAAGTGTCAGATTCTGCACAAGAAAAGTGAAAAACCCTCCTTAATGGGAATCCGGAAAGGAAATCTGTTCGTAGCTGACATGAACTCTGGAAGCAATCTTGAAGTCAATTGTTTCTATGCAAAGGCATCGTCAGATGAGAGTTGGCTATGGCACAAGAGACTTTCTCATCTCAATTTCAAAACAATGAATTCTCTTGTCAAAGAGAATTGGTAAGAGGTCTGCCTCAGCTGGAATTCTCTCCAGAAGGACTATGTGAGGCTTGCCAGAAAGGAAAGTCAAAGAAAGCAAGTCACAAAGGCACTGACACATCTTCCATAACTGGTGTTCTGCAATTATTGCACATGGATTATTTGGTCCAGTTAATATCCTTTCTATGTCAAAGAAGTGTTACCGTCTTGTGATAGTTGATGACTATTCCAAGTATACGTGGTTTTATTTCTTCACTCTAAGGATGAAACACCACAAGTTGTGATTGATCATATCAAGATGATTGAGTTAGATTCTAACGTCCCTGTTAGAGCTATAAGGTCAGATAATAGGACAGAATTCAAGAATGCACTTCTCAATGGATTATGTACAGACAAAGGGATTACCAGACAATTTTCAGCTCATAGAACCCCTCAGCAAAATGGAGTGGTAGAAAGGAAGAATCGTACATTGATTGAAGCTGCAAGAACGATGTTAAGTGAATCAGGTCTTCCAATGTACTTTTGGGCTGAAGCTGTCAATACTGCATGTTATACTCAGAATCGAACTCTAATCAACAAAGACTTCATGAAAACTCCTTATGAGATTTTGAATGAACAGAAACCTTCTATCAAATACTTTCATGTATTTGGTGCCAGATGCTTCGTGCTCAAGGATGGAGATGGTCGTCGTGGTATGTTCGAGGCAAAGGCATATGAGGGTATTTTTGTTGGATATGGAAGAAGATCATATAGAGTGTATATCATTGATCAACACAAAGTAACTGAAAGTGTCAATGTTACATTTGATGACACTAAACTCCCTAGTATCCAAACTGAAGATCCTTCTGAGAAACTGAAGTTTGATGAGACGTCAGATTCAGAATCAGAATATGGTCAAGAACCTGAGGTTGTTACTGGTGAAGAACCTGTTAATCCTGATGATACTCAAGGTAATAGTGATGGAAACTTTGGCAACAATGGAGATACCACTGCTACTGACGGAGAATCTTCAAGTCAACATGGCAACAACTCAGGGGGAGATGCTGAAGGATCATCTAGTAGGACACAACATCACAATGAATTTCAAGGCGAATCATCAAGATCAAATCTTCCAAGACAGACTGTCTGGAATAAAGCTCACCCTTTTGAGTTGATTATTGGTGATCCAGATGTTGGAGTCAGAACTAGACGTGCTACTCAAAATGAGTGTCTGTTCTCAGGATTTCTTTCTGAGATGGAACCTAAGAAAATTGAAGAAGCACTGACTGATCCAGATTGGGTGATTGCTATGCAAGATGAACTCAATCAGTTTGAAAGTCAACAAGTCTGGAAACTGGTACCTAGGCCTGTACACAAGAAAGCTGTTGGTACTAGGTGGGTATTCAGGAATAAACTAGATGAAGATGGTGTGGTTACAAGAAACAAGGCAAGACTGGTAGCTAAAGGGTATTCTCAAGCTGAAGGCATTGATTATGATGAAACCTATGCTCCAGTGGCTAGACTTGAGGCCATCAGGATATTTCTGGCATTCACAGCATTTTCAAACTTTAAAGTTTATCAAATGGATGTCAAGAGCGCCTTTCTGAATGGAAAGCTGGATGAAGAGGTATATGTAGAGCAACCTCCTGGTTTTGAAGATCCAGATCATTTGGATTTTGTCTTCTTTCTTTTCAAGGCTATCTATGGGCTAAAACAGTCTCCAAGAAAATGGTATGACACTCTCTCTGAATTTCTTATTGAAAATAGCTTTATTAGAGGTGTCATAGACAAAACTCTCTTTTCTAAAACACATAAGAAGGATACTATATTAGTCCAAGTCTATGTGGATGATATAATATTTGGGTCTACTAATGATAATCTCTGTAAGAGATTTGCTAAGTTAATGCACAGCAAGTTTGAAATGAGCATGATGGGAGAGCTGAAGTTCTTTCTTGGATTACAAGTAAATCAAAGGTTAGATGGAACATTTATTTGTCAATCCAAGTATCTCAAGGAACTCCTCAAAAAGTACAATCTAGAGGATTCTGCATCAGCAAGGACTCCATCAACTACAGCTGTCAAGCTTGGACCATGTGAAAACTCCATTAAGGTAGATGTCACAAGCTACAGAGGTATGATTGGCTCGTTACTCTATCTTACTGCAAGTAGACCAGATATTATGTATGCTACATGTTTATGTGCAAGGTTCCAAGCGGATCCTAGAGATATTCATCTCGTTGCTGTTAAACGAATCTTAAGATATCTTAAGGGAACACCAAATCTAGGTATTTGGTACCCTAAAGAATCTGGTTTTAACCTTGTCGGATATACAGATTCAGATTATGCAGGAAGTGTTGTTGATAGGAAAAGCACCTCAGGAAGTTGTCAATTCCTAGGAAGCAGGCTAGTCTCATGGTACAGCAAGAAACAGCAAACAGTTTCCAACTCAACGGCCGAGGCTGAATATATTGCTACTGGAAGCTGCTGTGCTCAGATCTTGTGGATTAGGAACCAACTACGAGACTATGGCTCTGTATTAAACAAGATTCCTATTTTATGTGACAACACAAGTGCAATAGCCATCACCAACAACCCTGTGCAGCACTCGAGGACAAAGCACATTGACATCAGGTATCATTTTATTAGAGAGCACGTCATGAATGGTACTGTTGAACTATTTTTTGTTCCAACAGAAGAACAAATAGCAGATATTTTCACTAAACCACTTGACGAATCCACATTTACCAGATTAGTTGGTAAATTGGGCATGTTGAATAGTTTTAGTGATTAATTTAGTTAATATCTGAGATCTGTTCTTGAATGAATTTACAAATGAATTTTTCATAAATGAAAAATTCATTTGCAAATTTATGTTATCATTTTATCATATTTCTTGCTTAATTCTATGTAATTTATAGTATCTTATCTGTTTTATTTTCCCTTCTTGTTAATTTAAAATATCTCAGAATATTTTATTTTCTCTAAAAATATTTTTCTATGAATTTTATTTGCTAAAATTCAACAGAAATCTATTTTTGGAATAAAAATAATTAATTCTGAAATATTGTCTTTGATTTTGTAAATATTTTCTGATATTTTTACTAAGTTATACGAGTCTTTATTCCAGTACATATTTATATATGTGTGTTTCTGTGTTTAAAGCTGATATGACAATCGGCAAGACAATTGAAATTGTCTTGCTGAAAGTCATTTTAGTTTAAATGTTGTTTATTATGTTATTCAATATAGTTTTATACTGGCAAGACAATCGGTATGACTATCAATTGTCTTGCCAGTTTTAAACCTTATATATAATTATTTTCCTTTTATTATTGTACTGGTATGACAATCGGTATGACCATCAGATTGTCATACCAGTTATAATTTTAGTATTTATTTCTGTTGTTTTTTTTCCCTTCTTTTGCCTGGTATGACAATCGGTATGACAATCCAGGATTGTCATACCAACTGTCATATAAAAGCGTGTGTTTGTATTATTTTAAACCACATTTCATCAGTTCATTTCTTCTCAAAAAAATTCGAACAGTATTTGTATTCGGTTTTCTCTCTTCTCTCTCTTCGAACTAAAACCAACGAATTGTCTGTCTTCCTTGCTCGAGTTTTCACTCAGCATACTAAAACTTCACTCCTGTGATATATACACACGTATATACTTACGGAAGTGCTGCCCATTTTTTTCTTTCTTTCTTTCTTTTCTTTTTCTTCAAATCGATTTTTCCCAAAATCAGTTCTTTTTATTTTTATTTCAATTTCTGATTTGTGTCTTTTGGTTTGTCAAAACTGCGTTTGTGAGTTACGAATTTTAACGAGATACATTTCTGTCTAAATTTTTCGATTATAATTAATTTAATTCGAATTATTAAATTAATTTAATTAATTCGAATTTTCTTAATATTACTCTTAAAATTCTGAAAAGCGTGTGTCTTATTATTATTTTAAATGGCTCTCAATTTCCAAATTGTCGCGCATAATCAGGTTGGTTATTTTAATCCGGAAAAATGTGATGTTGAAAAATTTAAGCCATGGATTAGATTTTTAAAATCTCAGGTTGGTTATTTTAATCCGGAAAAATGTGATGTTGAAAAATTTAAGCCATGGATTAGATTTTTAAATGACCATTCGATTGTTAGCTCTGCTATTAAATCAAATGTGATTTTAAACGTCGATCTACTTAGACTGATTTGCACAACCTCTACTGTGGCCGATGATTCAAAATATTTTTCATTCACCGTCGCAAACACACAGTATGTAGTTGATGAAACAGTCGTCAATCGTGCGTTAAATTTTCCACTAGACAATTTCTGTAATTTACCCTCTGAAAATGATATCACAAATTTTTTCAATGCTATTCACTATCAGGGGGTGATCAATTTAACCAAACTTTCTAAATCAAATTTGGTGTCTGAATGGGATATTTTCTTTGATACACTTTCCAAAGTGTTTGCCAACTGCACAAAATCCAATTTTCATAACATCACTTCCACTCTGCAGTATATTGGTCTTGCGGTTGTTTTCAATCAAAGGATCAATTTTGGCAAACTACTTTTTCCCATTCTCTTGAGACGTCTAACTTCTGCTTTACGTGATCATTCTACAAATCGTAGGGTATCATGTTACTATGCTCGTTTTCTCATGCTTATAGCAGATCATCTTCTCGCACCTGAACACAAAGCCCTTTTTGCTAACTCTGCAGTAACCGAACCCCCTCCGGTTAGTAAAAAGATTTACACTCGCCAAGACACAACCTTCAAATTCATGCAAGTTCCAGTACTTGTATCTGCTTTCATGGCCACTTATATTCCCTTACCTATTTTCAATCTTCCCGGCCATGAACAGCAACCTCAACCTCCAGTGGTTCAAGCCACCCAGGCTCTTCCATTACAGGTAGTAATTCCTCACTCTCACTCTCTTCCTACTTCTGTTGAAAGACCCCCAGTGGTTGATAGGGCTGACCATGAAGTTGTAGAACCACAGCTTCAATCCCAGGTCATAGAGCCAAACACAGAGTCACATTCTATCTCAACCTCTCCCCCACTGTCTAAAATGTTACCCAGGAGATTACTAGGAAGTAGTTCATTGTTAAATATGAGTGAACCCTCAGCTCTGCCTCCTCCTAAGAAAAGAAGAACATATTCTGAGGCATCTGAAAGCCCATCCTTGTCCTCCCAACAGGACATGGACTTTGAAATGGCCAATGAACAGTTACTAGAGGCATTCTCTCAACAGGATGCATCTATTGAAATTCGCCATAGGGTCATGGCATCTTGTACTGAGTCAAGCACAATTCCATTACTCACAATGGAACCATACACTTCCCCAGATCATACTCAGGACACACAGCGAGGAGTGCACGTAGAGTCGGTTACAGTGCCTGTCATAGTTACGGCAGAAGAGCAGTCACATGCTTCAGAGGGAAAATCTGACTCTCCGCCATCTTTAATAGAGTCATTTTCTCCCCTCCCAGATCCAACACCTCTGGCTCCCTTATGGGATTCTCCACTCGCAGATTTATCTGGAGAAAGTGGAGGGAAACTCGGTCAATCTATCCCTGAAGCAATTCAGACATCTATTCCAAAAGATTTGATAGGTTTGACTGAGGATCGGGACTCGCGAATTCCCATTGCACCACCACTGACCTCTCTTAAAGAGGCTAGGGTGATTTTAATGCAGGTACAGAAGAACAGCAACAGGAAGACTCCTCACGAGCAATTATATTGAGAGAAACACATGCACGTGAGATGAGTGAACCAAACACGAGTGAAATTCAGGTGAGAGCACACACAGACACTGATACTGTAAACCTGTTAGCTCAGATTGCTGCCCTAAAAGAAGAACTTGCTAAAAGCCAAGCTGAAGCTCAAGCATTCAAAGCACAAGTGGTTGAACGGTCTTCTTCTTCCACCTCTGTCAACAATCAGCTTGCAATCATAAGGAACGACATCTCAGATCTAAAGACCACTGTAATACCAAAGCTCAATTCTATTCAGGACACTCCAACTTTATCAGCTGATGACATATCCAACTTCTGCTCTCTACATACAAGAATGACTTCTCTTGAAGACCTCGTTGAGATGAATCATTCACTGGACTCCTCAAGATTTCTAAAGATAGAGACGGGCATGGAACATCTCAATGAAGGGATGAAGAACCTATATTACATGATCAAGAATTCTCATTGCCCTAATGAAGAACAAAGAACTTATTTTGAAGGACCGTCTGGTGGAGGATCAGGCTCTGGAGGTGATGGAGGTTCCAAAGGAAGATCAGAAGAGGATCCCTCAACTAAGGGGGAGAAGAAAGGAAGTAGTGCCAAAGGGAAAGAAAAAGATACCTCTGCTGGAAACACAGGAAAGGCTGATGATGTCTACTACAGTGGAGAACAGGATGACTTTGATATTTTTGACATTCCCACTGAACTAGTTCAGGAAGATAAAGATGGGTTATTTGAAGCTGAAGAGGAAAGTGATTTTGAAGATTGGGAAGAGGAAGATACAGTGGATCCTATGTTTGAGAAAGAATTTCAGAAGGAGCAGTCAGAGATGAAAAGAAAAGAAACTGAACTCAAGAAGGTCTCTCAGATCATTGACAGGAGGAAAGACATACAAAGAACAGAAACTCTTCAAAAGCAACGTATTCATGACATTAAGGCTCAAGAAAGGAGAAGAGATGTCAGACTAAAGATTGGTGAAAAATGGGATGAAGCTAGGAGAGTACTCGATATGCCTCAGCTGAGCACTAACAATGATAGGCAGTTCTTACATCTTCTTGACAAGCTGGAAATCTCAAATCCTAACAATGACATGTACATGAATGCTATCAAGACTGAAGTCTCAAGGATCACAGCTGCTTTTGATAGATCCCTAAATGAGATGAGCATTTTTGTATATTGTCAGAGTGAAGGATCATTCAAGGTGTCACTTCATCTATTTGAGAATCGTTCTTTGTCAGAGATTTGGGTTCTTTTAAACAAAGTCAAAAGAAGCTCAGAATTGAATGAAGTTCTTCGAGAAAGGCTTAAAGAGTTTGCCAGCAGGGCTAGTCCTCAAGTGGTCAACAATCCTCATCAGGTGAGATTCTTTAAGTCTGATTGTCTTCAAATCTGTCAGCTAGATGTACAATCTCTTAAAGACTACTCAGCTAAGCATCTGGTCTGGATGGAACATCATTTGAGAACTGCTGGATATTCATCCATGTTGAAGACTCAAGCTGCTGACTTGATTCAAGCTTATTGTGAAAAGAATGTTAAAAGGTACACTCAACTCAAGAATAAGCTGAAGTCAGTTGGAGTTCAACCAGTCAGACCAACAAGCTTCACTTCAGAAAAGGATCGTGTCTTTGACAAGGAATTGCTTCAAGATTTAGAAGAAGGTGAAGTCAGAAGAGAAGACAACTGAAGTCAATTAGCTCAAAACTCAATGTAATATGATTAGAGCTTTATGAATCAAGATAGTCTAATGTAGTTATATGTTCAGGCTAGAGGAACATCTATCTTGTATTCACTTGTAAATTTCATTTGGAATCTGGAAAATGTTAAATATAATCCAGAACTTTTCTGCTATTTACTTTACATTACTGTTTATATCTTTTTCTTATTTGTTAGTTGAGTTATCCTCTAGGTATTTGTTGTTATTGTCTAACAAGCAAATAGGGGGAGATTGAAAGGCATATGTCATAGCCTACTCGTTTATTCGAGTATTTAACTCAACTCAAATAAGAATGTAATAAGTAAATAGTGGATTAATCATCAGAGAGATCTCACAATGTAACATCTGTCAAAGAATAAAGAAACATTGTTCATCTGCAGACTTGAAGATTCACTGGAAGAAGTTCAAGAATTTGATCATGCCTCAGTGATATAAATCAAGATCGTGGATTTAATCAAGTGACAGAGATCTCGTCAAGGTATCATTTATTACAAGGATTCAATCAGAATATAAAAGTCAAGACATGAAGAAACGTCACGAAAGTTAGTCACTCATGAACCAGACAGTACATCGAGTGTCAGCATTGAAGTGGCGGAATTGATTCATAAGGCTCAGTGACTTTCAGAACATTGTCAGAAGAATGGATGCTGCTAAGGGTTAGTATTAATTCTCTATTAATTAATTAAGTCATATAATTTAATTAAGAAAATAAATTATATCTGCAAAGATTAATTTATTGATTAATTGAATTAAATTGATTAATTAATTTAGAATTAATATTAAGGATTTACAAGATTTTAATTGGTTTAAAATCTGCTTAAATTCAGCAAGACAATTCATTTGAACTAGTATGACAATCGGTATGACAATTGATAGTCATACCGAAAGTCATGCCAATACATTTAATTGTCTTATTAGAATTTCTGTTTAGATTAAAATCAGTTATTAATTCAGCAAGACAATTTATTTGAACTAATATGACAATCGGTATGACAATCTATAGTCATACCGAAAGTCTTGCTAGCTCATTTTTAATTGTCTTGCTAGTTGTTAACATTGTCCTACCGAAAGTCTCACAAGCTAAAAGGATTGTCATTCCAATTCAATCTACTCGGCTGTGTTGTTTAAAAGAAGCAGAAGACCAGTTCATAAAAAAGGCAATCAAACAGAACAAAAACAAAAGAACAAAAGCAAAAGGAGCAGATAAAATATTTCATCTCATCTGCAACTTCAAGATCAATTTCTAGATTGTAAAGTTAAATCCAATCAACTAGAAATACTTATCTTGTTCTTGTGTATCAATCTAGCGGATTAAAATCCCTAGAACTTAATCTCAAATCGCATTTAGCATTTGATCTTTTAATTACAAAAATAGAAAAAGTTCATGTCGAATTTATTCTAAATTTGTAATAATTGATTTGAGATTAATCCTTTGTAACCGTTACCGTAGTACACCTTTCAAGTTTAATAAAAGTTTTATTTAACTTGAATTTTGTTTCACAATTTTATTCCGCATTTTATTCGATTAAACGGTATTGTTTGCATTCAACCCCCCCTTCTACAAACAAATTGGGACCTAACAAGGTTATAGTCGGAAGGCCCGAGAGTGGCGTCGGACTAAAGATAGTCTAGTGATCAGTTAGCAAGAACAGTGAGGTTCCAAGTTAAGGACCTGAGTGTCAAAGTCGGATCCAAGATAGCTTGATAGTAAGGCGATAAAGTCGAGCGTCCAGGTTGATCCAAAATCAATCAGTGATAGTTGTAAGCTCTGTAAGTCAAGTACCCCTAACCATTCTTTTATGGTTCAGTATATATGAATAGACTAATGTTTTAATCTCATAATAGAACAAAAACATTTTAAGTTACGTATCCCCTGTAGTTATAAATCATTGTCTTAACTCTATTTTGGGGAAAAATAACTTTGAAAAGTACCTATCTCGAATGAAATGATTTGCGAACTAGATTTTATATGTGTGCTATTAAAATGAATGATTTTGATATGATATAGGTACAAGTGTTTTGAAAACTGGATAAACGATCAGATATGGGATACATTGGGGCCAGAGGGCATATTGAGGTGGCGTAAGAGGCTAATTCGGTTACGTGCACTATATAACCGATTAGTCCAGTAGGTCAGTGACCTAGCTAGTCTCTGAGTTCCGGAACAGGTTTATGGGATGACAGAGGGAGCCGTCTGGTATTGATAGCCTAATCAACAATCTTCACATATCCATTACGTATCTGATTTGGCTTTGCGGTTCCCGTAATGGAACAAGTGATTTATACAGTGGATTTGGAAATGAAAATGGTATGCTAGAATCAAACTCTGGTATTTATACACAGCACACTACTGATGTTATTGTTTTACAGAGCCTACTAGATTTGAATATCCGGTTTATATATGTTTTACTTGTTTTCTAGCAAGTTATGAATTAATGTTCCTATAACTGCTTTACTTTAAATAGTTTTTATCTTGTTATTCATATAGTGGTACTGCTGAGCAATTGATTGCTCACCCTTGCAGAATGTTTTATATATGTGTTTTACAGATGCCTATGAGTTCTTCCGTGGTAGTCGGACAGAGTTCCGGTTCCTTCCATGTCAGGCTCATCTGAGGTAGTTGTGTTGGACCAAGGATGGTCTGTTGAGTTGCTGTATTAAGTTTGTCGTGTCAGGATAGTTTGTGGTAAGTCGGTTTGTAATAAATGTAACCTAAATCATACTTAAATCTGGAAAAGGTCTTGGTAAAAAGGGTCGTAGTTATGTATTACTAATAATTAGGATTGTTATTACTGTTGTTAGTGATGTCAACTCCTGTCCCCGGGGTTGAGGTCGTCACAGTTGGTATCAGAGCTACAGGTTTGAGTCCCTAATTTAGGTTAGGAGTAGAGTCAAAAGAGTGCAGGAAGGTTTATGTACATATAGATGTGAGTCAGCAACTCAACCAGAGGAGCGAGTCTATGAGGTCAGTCAAGGGTTTCGGAGGTAAAACCCTGATGCCTGTTAAGGATTAGCTGGAACTACCCTAGCCTAGAGTACGTTTCCTTCGTATAGGTATTATTAGTAATATCCGATAGAGATTTCTAGTTTTCTCTCGAGAGAACGAGTTTGATTGTGAGAATTTAGCATATGAGCAGACCCTTGATGTGTCAGCTGAAGAGACACCAGCGTTATTTCCATATATCGTATTTTCAATGTGAAGGAATGTTATTGTCCAAGTGTGTGACCTCGGTGAGTTCAGATGGAGTGATAATAGTCGGTGGCTGCTATGACAACCAAGTCTCATAGTGAATGGAGATCAGTACTGTGGTTTATATTTCGAACCCTTATAATTGTTTCTTGAGACATATTTTGTTTCCAGAGTAATTATTTCCTATCCCATAAGTTGCTTACTTTTCTTGTGAGAAAGTTGAGAACTCGGAGTAAGCAACTTAGGATTCTGTTGATTCCATTATAAATCATATTTTCTCCCTCCATATTTGTGAATTTTCTACCTAAACATTGTTTCTTTTCTTGGTGATCCTATCAGTGGATTGGGGAAAACAATGCATATGAATGACTATTTATCTGTGTGACAAAGGGTCTGGTGGGACGCCACCGAAGTATGTGTTGTGAGCTATGTGGTACTAAGACTGGCCATCTTATGTACTTGTATGGTTGCTCTCAGTCATACCTACATTTTCTTCACTGTTCCTTCTTATTCGGTTTCCTTGATTTCGAAATTCCATGACAATGACTTCGTCAGTAATCTTTGTAGTAGATAGTCTTGATTATTGGGAGTAAACGAAAGTTGACTGTCAGGAAGAATGAAAGTCCTATATCAAGATATTAACTATGAATAATGGTAACAATGAGAGTTCAGGACCTAATGGTGGAGTTATAGCCTCGGGAAAAGTAATTCAGTGGTTGATGAATCACTTGTGGGTGATAAGAAATCATCTTTAGAGGGATGGTTGGTTGAAATTTGGACTATGGTTCCTAGAAGAGTCCAGCGTTCCTTAAGTTGACCTGATTTACCAGTTTGTTCTATGTAATTGGTGGTTGATATAGCCATCCAAGTCTCGTAGTGTACTAGATTAGTGTTTATGTGGTAATTGAGTAGTGACGGGAAGTTAGTCAATTTCTGTTGTATTAAGGAGCCATGCTTTGGTGATTAGTTTTTCTTATAATCCATTTTTCCTGTACTATTGTTGATTCTGCTAGTGTCATCGTTGCTATTGTTGCTTGTACTATTAATCTAGATCTCTTTTATAAATGGACCCTGATATTAAAGACATGGGTATTATGATTGGGCATCATTTTCCTAATACAGGTGCACCGTTTAAACAGTGATAGCTTATGTCAAACATTTTTGTTATGTTTTGAATAAACTCATCTATATATTTCAGGAAGATGCCACCCAAGAAAGCTACCCAGTCTAAAGAAAATAGTAGTAGTTTTATGGATGGTCGAGTTATAAATAAAATTCTAGATTTGTTACGGAAGTAGTAACAACAACAGTTGTAACTAATCCAACAGGTTCAGCAGCAGCACCTATTATTACAGCAAGAACAGCGAGGACTGAACCAAAGTGTTAATTTCAAATCCTTTCAGAATATTAACCCTCTTGAATTTAAGGGCGAACCTAATCCAGTAGCTGTTGGAGCATGGTTAAAAGAATTGGAGACAACTTTCAACCTCGTTCAAGGTAGTGACAATCTTAAGACCGATTATGCAAGCTATTTCTTGAAAAAAATGAAGCGAATTACTGGTGGGAGTCAAATGGAGATTCAGTTTCTAGAATTGAAGCAAGGCGATAGAAGTGTACCTGAGTATGAGGCTAAGTTCACAGAGTTGGCTAGGCTTGTACCATATTATGTACGTTCTGAAGCTCAGAAGGCAAGGAGGTTTCAACAAGGACTGAAGCCTGAAATCCATAGTGGAATTGTGACATTGCAACTCAAGACATACCCTTCCGTAGTTCAAGCCGCCTTAGTAATTGAGATTGATCATAAGTTAGCCGCTAGAGAAAAAGAAGATAAGAAGCAAAAGATAGATGATGTGGAAGGAATAAGAGTAAAGAACTTAGAGGGCAAAGTTTTTCTTCAAACATGCCTAGTAACACCTCAATCAGTTCTAACCAAGTTAAGTCGAACAGGTTATCAATAGCGGAGTGTAAACAATGGGGTAAAAGGCATGGTGGAGTGCGTAAGGCAAATACTGAATATTTCAGGTGTGGACAGAAAGTACACTATGTGTCGGAATGTAAGGTGGAAAACCCGAGAGTCACCTGTTACAACTGTGGTAAGGTGGGGCATATTGCTAAGAACTATGGAAGTGTTTCCTGAGATAACATGGGAGGTAGAGAATCAAAAGGTCTGACATCCAGTACAGCAAAGGTTAAGACTTATAATATGCGTAAAGGGTCAACTGCTCAAGACCCTAATAAGGAACCAGGGCACTGATTGATTACTAGAAGAAGCAAATAGTAATATTTCTGAAAGCTGATATTAGGATAAGTATCCAAGGGCATACGCAAGAATGTAAGGCATAGATAACACATGTCGTGGATATTAAGAAGGAAGCACCTAAGTTGGAAAAGATGCAGATAGTGAGTGAAGTCCTAAAGGTTTTACCGAATGACTTACCAGGATTACCTCGGAGTATGAGGTAGGATTTCTCATTGTTTACTATACAGAATCGGGATGGTATCAAAAGCCCATATCGTATGACCCAATAGGAATCAAGTAATCAATTAAGGAAACTTCAAGTTTGTGAGATGAAAGAATAATGAGACAAGGTGTATTCCGTGTTGTGCATTGATGTGGTTTACAAAAAAGAAGAATGCATGTATGAAGTTACGTGCTGAATATCAGAAGTTGGAAAAGCTGACAAATAGGAATAAGTAACCCCTGCATAGAATTGATTATTTATATAACTCAATGAAAGGAATGTGGTGGTTCTTAAAGGTTGACCCAGAGCAGGCTACTGTTAGTTGAAGGTTAAGTCTAAGGTCATACTAAAGACCCTGTTTAGAACGAGATGGGGACATTGTGAGTTTCGGGTAATGTTATTTGGATTAGCAAATGCACCAGTCGCGTTTAAAGGTCTAATGAACATAATGTATAAGGAGTACTTGGATAACGTAATTGTATTTATTGATAACATCCTCGCCCATTCAAGGACTAAGAAAGGCCAAGTTGAACACCTGAAGAGATGTCTGCGAAGGGTTGAAAAGTAGCAATTATATACTAGCTTCAAAAGTATGAAAATCTGGTCAAAATTGATTATGAGCCATGGTTGTTTGAGTAACTACCAACCAAGCAAAGTCCATTTAGGGACAGATGTCTTGAGTAGAAAAGAAGGATTGAATGTGATTAAGACTACTGAGGAATTAATAAAGGGATTGGAAAGAGTGAAAGTCGGAGTTCGAATACCTAAAGGTGATAAGAAGTGAATATATGAGCTTACTTTCCAGCCTTAACTGATGGAAATGAGTAAGACGCATTCGAATGTTGGAAACTAAATTGAAAATGAGTACCGCCCATCATCCTTAGATAGAGGGTCAAAGTGAAAAGATGGTTCAGACAAAATAAGATACATTGAGAGTATATATTGTGGATTTAATAGGAAACTGAGGTAATCACCTACCATTGACTACGTTTTCCTATGCTCATAGTTATCATGCTAGTAGGAGAATGCTACCTTGTGAAGCCTTGTATGGACATAAGTGTGGTTTCCCACACTATTGAGAGAAAGTGGGAGTAGAAATATTGTTAGGTCCTGAATTAATTCAGCACACCAAAGACGTAGTGAGGATGATTTGGAAAAAAAAGAATTGAAGTAGCTCGGGATAGATTAAGAAAGAAGGCATATTTGCATCGAAAGAGGATGGATATAGAAATAAGATCATCGGTATTGACAAAAGTTTCACCTGAAAAGAGATTGGTTAGGTTTGATTAGAAGGGACGAGTTGAGTCCTAAATATATGTACTCGTTTGAGGTATCGAGAAAGATCGATAAAGTGGCTCATGGTATTGCCGCCGTAGTTGCAGCAAATTTTATAGTATGTTCTACGTGTCAATATTAAAGTGATATGTTCTTAATTCAAACCAAGTCATTGATTAGGAGCCAAGGGGCTTTCATTTGAATTTATTCTGCGTGGAATGATAGATCCAAATCCTAGATCATTAAGAGCGAGTCCTTAAGAATGAGTTATATCTATAGTAAGTATGCTTGAATAAGTCCTCGAGTAGAATAGTCTACTTGAGAGTTAGAGTCAAATATGCTTGACAAATATCCTCACATGTTTCATTAGTTCAGATTCTGAGGACAAAATCTTTTTAAGGGGGGAGGATATAACGACTCGTATATTTTCACATTATTTTAATGTATAGTTATTAAATAATAATTAAATAAAATATTTGTGTGGGTATTGTCAGCAGTGTGTTGTGTATTATTATTTTGTGTGTGGCTATGGATGCATAAGGATTATTTGTGGAATTAAAAATTGAGCAGTATTGTTCTGTTCCGCTTTTAAAAGTAGATTTAATGCAAATTTATTTGCATAAATATTTGGAATTTCTTTAAAATTGTTTCTATGGTTTTGTAATTACAATAATTATTTTTGGGATTTTATAAAATTTAGAAATCAATATTTCATAAATTCTTTAGTCCTGTATGATTTTCTGATTGCATTTATTTGTAAAATATGTATCTAATTCCAGAATCCTTTAAAAATTATGAAACTCATAATTATTTAAGTTTGGAATATTTCGTGAATTTTAAAATTATTTTAGAAATTTTTGGGATTAATTTCACTCGCGTGTTGATTCGTTTAATTGATAAAAGCGGGTATAAATTGTGTTTCAGAAATTATTTTAAAATTATGAACTTTATGTTTTAATAAACTTCGGGATATTCGTAACATTTTAAGACTATTTTCGTGATTTTTTCAATTTATTTTAATTGCAGCTCGGTTCGTTAATTATGAAATGCGGGTACAGGTTGCGTTTCAAAAATGCTTTAAAAATTATGAAAATTTTATTTTATTAGTTTCGGGATTTTTAGAAAATTTTAAAACTATTTTGATAATTTTCCGAGTTTATTTTTGTTCAATTTAGTTCGTTAAAATTACGAATGTGAATCAAAAAATCAGGCGTGCAGGACACTTGTTTGCTTCTCAGGATTATGTTTGGCTGTGTTTGTGTACGTGGCAGTTACTCCATTTATTTCCCCCACGTGTCATGCTGTGATTGTTTAAAAAAACAAAAAAACAAAACCAAACAAAACAAAAACAAACACAGAAAGTGCAGAGGTGGAGAGAAGAACAGATAGGAAAAGGGGGGAGCTCGATCTCGGTGACTCCTCTCTCTCTGTGTTCTACCTTCCCGAATGTCCTCTCTTCCCTCTCTTTATTTTTCCTGTTTCCTTCCGGTAAGGTTCCGGTTGTCTCTGTTTTTTTCTTTCCAGCCACGGTTCTTGATCTCAGTTCTGTTTTGTTGATTAACATATATATATATATGTATATACGTATAGTATATATGTGTGTTCGGTAGTTGATGGTTGCCTGGTCCGGGTTGATTTCTGTTACCGCCTATTTCTTTTTGGTTGCCGCTGGTGTTTTCCGGCAAGGCAACCGAGGGTGTGCAGCGCGTGTATATATATGTCCCTGTTGCTTTATCCGATTAGTTCTGTGACCTTGATTGCAATTTTATTTATTTATTTTCCGCAAAAAATATCTGAGTAATATTCGTGATATGAATTAATTTGTGAGTGGGAAATTATAATAATAATCAGTGAAGGTTCGCGATGGAAACTTGATTTATGCGGGTACCCGCAAATTTTTGCCGCCGTCCGCGATGAATTTTTACGAGCGGCCGGTGGACCGTGATGAATTAATTCTGAGTCCTAAAATTTTAAAATAATTAATTGATTTCTTTTTAAGTCGTATCGTTAATTGAATCGATTTTGATTGTTGAGTTGTACTAATGGTTTGGAATATAAAATTGTGAATTGTTGTGTTGAATTGACGTCGATTTATGTTTCGACGGGTAGTCCGATAAATAAAGGAAACGCTGCCTGATTTTTAGGAAAATAATTCCAAAAATTTGGGAACGTATCCTGTAAAAATATCGGAAGTGTCAGTCAAATGTACATAACTATATAATTATAAATATAACTATTTAACAATAGTACTTGCGTGTTGTGATAAATGTATTGTAAATATTCGTCAACCCTATCTTCTGAATCGATAGCTGTATATAATTATCAGAAAAGCTTATTATACCAAGTTGTGAATGCGAACCTGATCTGTTATGTGTATTATAGTGATATGAATAATTACGATTCAGGATTGTTATCGTTTGGGTAGGATTGATATCGAGGATATGTCTAGCATACCTAGTCGTCTAACGTAGGATGTTTCGACTCTGTAGGTTATAGTCGGAAGGCCCGAGAGTGGCGTCGGCCTAAAGATAGTCTAGTGATCAGTCAGCTAGCACAGTGAGGTTCCAGGCGAAGGACCTGAGTGTCAAAGTCAGATCCAAGATAGCTTGATAGTAAGGCGATAAAGTCGAGCGTCCAGGTTAATCCAAAATCAATCAGTGATAGTTGTAAGCTCTGGAAGGCAAGTACCCCTGACCATTCTTTTATGGTTCAGTATATATGAATAAATTAATGTTTTAATCTCATAATGGAACAGAATTGTTTTAAGTTACGTATCCCCTGTAGTTATAAATCATTGTCTTAAATCTGTTTTGGGGAAAAGTAACTTCGAAAGGTACCTATCTCGAATGAAATGATTTGCGAACTAGATTTTATATGTGTGTTTTTAAAATGAATGATTTTTAAATGAGATAGGTACGAGTGTTTAGAAAACTGGATAAAACGATCAGATATGGGATACATTGAGGCCAGGGGCCTATTGAGGTGGCATAAGAGGCTAATTCGGTTGTGCGCACTATATAACCGATTAGTCCAGCAGGTCAGAGACCTAGCTAGTCTCTCAGTTCCGGAACAGGTTTATGGGATGGAAGAGGGAGCCATCTGGTGTTGATAGCCTCATCAACTATCTTCACATATCCACTATGTATCTGATTTGGCTTTGCGGTTCCCGGAATAGAACAAGTGATTTATACAGTGGATTTGGAAATGAAAATGGCATTAGAATCAAACTCTGGTATTTATACACAGCACACTACTGATGTTATTGTTTTACAGAGCATGCTAGTTTTGAATATCCAGTTTATACATGTTTTACTTATTTTGTAGCAAGTTATAAATTCTGTTCCTATAACTGCTTTACTTTAAATCATTTTTTCTTGTTATTCATATAATGGTCCTACTGAGCAATCGATTGCTCACCCTTGCAGAATATTTTATATATGTGTTATAGATGCCTATGAGTTCTTCCGTGGTAGTCGGGCAGAGTTCCAGTTCCTTCCATGTCAGGCTCCTCTGAGGTAGTTGTGTTGGACCAAGGATGGTCTTTTGAGTTGCTATATTAAGATAGTTGCGTCTGTGTGATAGACTTGAAAGAAATTTGGAATGATCACCTGTCACGGATTGAGTTTTCTTATGACAATAGATGATATGACAGTGACGGAATGTCGCCTTACGAGGCCCTGTACAAAAAAAGAAGATATCGATCTCCTTTATTGTGGGATGAAGTTAGAGAGCGCAAGATGCGCAGGTCCAAAGTGGTCCAAATAACCAAGGACATAATAGATCTAATCAGAGGACGGCTAGTAGCAGCCCAAGATTGACTATAGAAGTATGTCGGTTTGGTCTGAAAGGACAAAGAGTATGAAGTAGGGAACCTAGTATTGTTAAAGGTATTCCCTTGGAAAGGATTGATGAGGTTTGGAAATAAAGGAAAGCTAAGTCTACGATTTGTTGGACCCTTGGATATATTAAGACGTATTGGGAAGTTATCAAATGAACTAGCCCTACCCCCGAACCTGCAACAAGTTCGTAATGAGTTCCAAGTATCAATGTTAAGGTAGTACGATCCATAGGCGAGATACATAGGGGAATATGAACACGTAAACCTTTGACCAGACTTAACCTATGTGGAGCAACCAGTGAGGGTTATGAATAAAAAAGGAACAAGTGCTTAGGAACATAGTTATCAAACTAGTCAGAGTTTGGTGGTAGAACCACAATGTGGGAAAATTGACTTGAGAGTTAGAAAGTGCAATGCTAGAAAAGTATCCCCAACCGTTTTCTATCTGATTCCGAGATGGAATCCTTTTAAGGAGGGGAGACTGTAATAACCCCAATTTTTGGAAATTTTTGAAACCCTGCTGAATAATAACTTTTGCTGATATTGCTGATTAATAAAAATTGTCAGACCACCCTATGAAGGGTTTCTTTAATGGATACTCTGAGATCATACTAGCACTCCATAATGTATATGATGGTATGTAAAGATCGTTAGAATTTGAACTCGTACACTTTGATTTTTCCTAAAAATCCACCAGATACCGACAGAATTAAGTATAAGCTAACATGATGAAAAAGATTTCAATTCAAGGATTATAAGAGAGGATCATTGAAAGAATATAAAATATTAAGAAAGATTTAGGGAAGCCCAAGTAATAAGATCCCGGATATGATCCCTCAAACGATTAACGAAAATGAGAGTTAAGTGAACCGTAAAAAAAATAAACGACCAAGGGGCAAGCACATGCAATTAGCATGGGAAGGAAGCTTCCAAGAGAAGCTAAAACATGTGGTTGTAAGTAAAGACACCCTCACACCATGAGATTGTGACATTTGGCAAAGGAATGATGCAAGCAATGACATAAGCAAGTGATGTCATCGCTTTATCAAGATATTTGTTCAAGAATTATCCTCCACCAAGCATTTCTTTCTCATTTCCTAAGTAAAACAAAGCAAGCAAAAGCTCTCCCCCATTTTTTTCTTCTTCCATTCAACCTTTTCATAGAAATGGTGAAATAGATTTTCAAAAGTCAAGCTCTAGGCCATGGAAAATTACAAGGTTTGTTTCTTTGGATCCTATATTTCATAACTTAGTTATGCTATAAGTTTGAAGCCAAGATTCCAAGGATTCCTTAGTTAAACAATTCCTCAAAGTTTTTGATGAATAGTGTTTTCAAGAACTAACATTTTATTTTCTTATGCTTTCTTTAAGATCCAAGCTTGGTAGAGATAGTTAGAGGTTCCTAGAGGCTTGTTAGTAATTCTCCGCTCTCTAAGGAAGGTATAAACTCTTGAACCCTTAGTTTTAAATTTGGTTTGTTTGGATGATAATGGTGATTAGGATTTTGGGTTGTTTGTGGTTGATATTTGGATTGTTAATAATGTGTTGATGATTGTTAATGGATGAAAGATTAAGCATGATTTTGAACCTTGATTGATTAAGTAGTTTAGTTAATTTTGAAGATAGTATGATATTGGATTAGATTAGATTGGCAGCCCGAATTATTGAAAAAGAACATATTGTGCCAAGAAAAAGTGATGAATGAAGGCAGAGAGCCAATGACTGGAGAAGAGATTAATACTGAGAAAGATGATAAGGGATTAATGAGGTGTTCCTGCAAAATTTGGGTTTCAAACGTTCAAGAGCTTAAGGACGGGATCATAGATGAAAGCCATTGTTCGAGGAATAAAATTTAGGGAAAACCCTGAATGTGATAGTCAGGGAGGTTGCCATCAAGAAAGAAGGAACCCATAACATAATGAAGTGGAAAACAAGGATTTTAACGTATAAGATAACCCTGATTATGGGAGAAGGATGAAACATTTCATACTAAGAAAACAGAAGTCGAGCAAGATAGGGAGAACTAGGACGGTACTCCTATGGGGCAATTCATGGACTTGCCTAAACAAAACTTATACTTTTATTCCCAACCACCACCCTGAGGAAACAATGCGGTCGGAAATTCTTTCAGGACCTTTAAGTCGCTAAGCTCTCACAGTTCCAGGGAACAAGCTAACCCAGTCGAGGAAAGGGCCTGGCTAAACAAAACTTATACTTTTATTCCCAACCACCACCCTGAGGAAACAATATGGTGGGAAATTCTTCCAGGACCTTTAAGTCGCTAAGCTCTCAGAGGTCCAGGGAACAAGCTAACCTAGTCGAGGTAAGGGCCTGGCTAAACAAAACTTATACTTTTATTCCCAACCAACACCCTGAAGAAACAATACGGTGGGAAATTCTTTCAGGACCTTTAAGTCGCTAAGCTCTCAGAGTTCAAGGGAACAAGGTAACCCAGTCGAGGCAAGGGCCTGGATAAAGGAAATAGAGGAATCATTTGAGATTTTAAATGATTGACGAAGCGCAAAAGACTATTTTTGCCGCTTACCTTCAAGAGAGAGGCCAGCAGCTGGTGGAAGGCTAAGGAAGATAGAGAGATAGTGTAGAATTTTTAGAACCAAACCAGAGTCGGGCAAGTATGATGAATCATGAATCTAGGTTATGAAAGTCATCAAGGTTCGTCTGAAGGACACGAATCCAGAATGATGGGATGTTTGAAATCAATGCTTATGTTATTTTGGTTCATGAAATGGTTGTAATAGACAGGAAAATAAAAGACTGAAAAGGGAAGGAGTATAATGGGATTAAAGGAAATAGAGTTCAGATGGGATAAGGGAGTTAGGTATGTGAAACCCTAAGAAAACCTAGCAATAAATATAGAGAAGTGCATCATCATCAGTGCGATGGTGATTGATCATGAGATTAAGTCAAGTTTTGAAAGCGTAAATGATACATATAATTAATCCCCTTTAAGTTGGGAGAATTCGAAGACACTTCGAGATAGATAGATGGGCTAATAAGAAAACATGGATGGACTGAGGAGACAGGAAAGCAAGAAATTAGGAAATTGGATAAAGAAAGTGACCTTCAAGAATGTGAAGTGTAACTCATGTGAATTGCTACCCAAAAAGGGGGACGTTAAGTATAGAAGATATCTCAACATTAAGATGACTATTGAGATAAACAACAAAGGTAAATGAGGATTTAGTAAGAAGAAGTTTACATTGAACACGACCAATATCTTCCAGAACATCCTTATTATCATTACCAAATCAGGCGAGAAAAGCGGATAACTGTTGTTATCTTTTGGAGGCCATATGGATTGACCTCCGTTTGAATAAGGATGCTATTATGAAACTAGGTATAAACTATCGAGGTGATAATGGTTGAATTAGATACCCTATAAGGGATAGATGACTTGATTTATCCATGAAAGGATGCAAGTATATTTTTAAAGGTAGAATTAATGAGGGAACCTCGGTAACTTGAGATGAACCTGGGGGAATGCATAAATGGTTGGCATTTCACCCTTAATAGGGACATTATGATTTTGGGTAGTACCAGATGAAGGACTAAGGCGTCAACAACCTTTAAAGATCAGTGGAGAAAGTTTTCAGAACTATATAGACAATGGTTTTAATATTAGTAAATGGTATCTTGATATGCCTTGTACCTAGGGAGTACATAATGAAGGATTTAAGTATAACCTTAGAGGTTTTACAAGGAGATAGGTAATATTCAAAGTTCTGAAGAATAGAAATTTTGATAAAGGAAATATGACGTAATTATAATAATGCCAGGTGGGCATGTATTGAACAATAAGAAAGTATAGATCGACCCAACGAAGGTCGAGATTGGTGAAAACAAGAAGGATCCAAGATAAGAGACGTCCTAAGTATGATCGAGAGTCAGTCGTGTTGATGTTAACCTCTAAATACCGAGGCAATAACTTATGGAAAATGGTGATATTTTTTTTCTCTCAACAAATCTTAAGGAAGAGCATTTTCACACATGTAGTGATTGGAAATGAGATAGAAAATTTAGTTGGAGATCGTTCAAAAGACATTGATTATAAGGAACTATTACTATCAGGAAAGGCCAATGAGATGACCGACACTCTAAGTATAAGAGAGCAGTTATAGGCGCTCGTGCCAGAGGAATACAGTGATGATGGTTAAAGCCGTGCAGGTTGTATTATAGTGTAAAAGATTGAAATTCCTTCTGATGATTGTGCGATACTCAACCGTAATAGTAGTTTGGTAAAGATTTAATTCATGTTAATCGCCGTGAGCGGGCTACCTATCATAGAAGGTCCTATCTTGAGATAAGCCAGGGCCATGTTACAAAAGGACTAAATAAACCTTTGAGCTTCATGTCTCCTAATAAAGACATATGGTTAATAATGGTGTTAACCTGCTATCATTTCTTTGATTGAAACTCTTCTGCAATTTTATCTGCTTCATGTCATATGTACGCCAAGCTCAGGAGTGTTCTTCATAAATCATTAAATGGTGATTATGTTGCCTCTCTAGAAGATTTCGGTATGGCAGGTATGGACTCCGTATGATTAGCTATAAAATTCCAAGGAAAATGAATGACTACATTAGGTCAGCAGTGGACTATAGTAATAAATCAACGATTCTTTCAATAATGAGACAATAACAACCGTGAGAGTTGTATTGTATGGATGTTGAGATTGAGTACCACTAATCGGGTCGTGTTGACGTAACTAGGTCGATTATCTACCTATTAAATATTTATTCCTTCTTATCGACAGAGAGTCGTATTACTATACGTGGAAGGTTGTAATGCAAGCGTAGAATTCTATATCGAGGGAGTTTCAAAGGTGATTTTTTATAAGCTCGATCAAGAGCATGGGTCCACAGAATGATGGACGGAATAGTAAATATTCAGGCACGTGAATTGTGATGCGATAATACTTGATGTTGATATATGTACATAAGTTTCATTCTCCTTTGATAAACCTCTATAGTTCAGAGGTAGAATCTAAGCCAGATATTCTGTGGTATTATTTTTTATATAATGCTCTTAAATTCATTCTTTTTCTCTCCTATTTATTTCTTGTAAATGAGAAGAACAACCCTTCCAGAAGGGGGGGGGGGATTGTCGAATGACTATCTATCTGTGTGATAGAAGCCTAGTAAGATACCACGTGTTGTTTAAATTACTTGGCAAGTACTAAAGGCTGGCCACCTTCTATAGTATCTATGCGATATAACAAGTGTTCATGATCAAAGTGATCTCTCAAAAAATTCTTTTATTTCTATATGATTGATCAAGCTTTCAAAGATAGAAGCGGCTAGGAAAGGCGTAGTATAAATATGTTTGTCCCCGAAATCGAAACGCGTTCGTGATACTAAGGTCGGCGCAATTATTAGAAGGTTACAAAACTCCAGGGAGTAAAAGTACAGACCAAATAGTATTATGAAGGAAAGGTAGTAACGCTTACCAACTAGAAAAGAATGAGTATTGAGAAATGAAAGCTGTAGAGGTAGATGATATAATGAGAGTCTGTATGATAGACTTGAAAGAAATTTGGAATGATCACTTAACATGGATTGAATTTTCTTATGACAATAGATGATATGACAGTGTCGGAATGTCGCCTTACGAGGCCCTGTACAAAAAAAGAAGATGTCGATCTCCCTTATAGTGGGATAAAGTTGGAGAGCGCAAGATGCTCGGGTCCAAAGTGGTCCAAATAACCAAGGACATAGTAGATCTAATCAGAGGACGGATGGTAGCAGCCCAAAATCGACTATAGAAGTATGTCAGTTTGGCTCGAAAGGACAAAGAGTATGAAGTAGGGAACCTAGTATTGTTAAAGGTATTCCCTTGGAAAGGATTGATGAGTTTCGGTAATAAAGGAAAGCTAAGTCCAAGATTTGTTGGACCCTTGGATATATTAAGACGTATTGGGAAGTTATCAAATGAACTAGCCCTACCTCCGAACCTGCAACAAGTTCGCAATGAGTTCCAAGTATCAATGTTAAGGAAGTACGATCTATAGGTGAGACACACAGGGGAATATGAACACGTAAACCTCCGACCAGACTTAACCTATGTGGAGCAACCAGTGAGGGTTATGAATCAAAAAGGAACAAGTGCTTAGGAACATAGATATCAAATTAGTCAGAGTTTGGTGGTAGAACCACAATGTGGGAAAATTGACTTGAGAGTTAGAAAGTGCAATGTTAGAAAAGTATCTCTAACCATTTTCTATCTGATTCCGGGATTGAATCCTTTTAAGGAGGGGAGACTGTAATAACCCAATTCTTGGATATTTTTGAAACCCTGATGAATAGTAATGTTTGTTGATATTGCTGATTAATAAAAATTGTCAGACCACCCTATGAAGGGGTTCTTTAATGGATACTCTGAGGTCATATTAGCACTCCATAATGTAAATGATGGTATGTAAAGATCGTCAGGATTTGAATTCGGACACTTTGATTTTTCCCGAAAATCCACTAGATACCAACATAATTAAGTATAAGGTAACATGTTGAAAAAGATTTCAATTCAAGGATTATAAGAGAGGATCATTTAAGGAATATAAAATATTAAGAAAGGTTTAGGGAATCCCAAGTAATAAGATCTCGGATATGATCCCTCAAACGATTAACGAAAATGAGAGTAAAGTGAAACGTAAAACAAATAAACGACCAAGGGGCAAGCACATGCAAGTAGCATAGGAAGGAAGCTTCCAAGAGAAGCTAAAACATATGGTTGTAAGTAAATACACCCTCACACCATGAGATTGCGACATGTGGCAAAGGAATAATGCAAGCAATGACATAAGCAAGTGATGTCATCACTTTATCAAGATATTTGTTCAAGAAATCCTCCACCAAGCATTTCTTTCTTATTTCCCAAGGCAAACCAAGCAAGAAAAAGCTCTCCCCCGTTTTCTTCTTCTTTCATTTGACCTTTTCATAGAAATGGTGAAATAGATTTTCAAAACTCAAGCTCTAGGCCATGGAAAATTACAAGGTTTGTTTCTTTGGATCCTGTATTTCATAACTTAGTTATACTATAAGTTTGAAGCCAAGATTCCAAGGATTCCTTAGTTAAAAAATTCCTCAAAGTTCTTGATGAATAGAGTTTTCAAGAACTAACATTTTGTTTTTTTAGGTTTTCTTTAATATCCAATCTTGGTAGAGATAGTTAGAGGTTCCTAGAGGCTTATTAGTAATTCTCCACTCTCCAAGGAAGGTATAAACTCTTGAACACTTAGTTTTAAATTTGGTTTGTTTGGATGATAATGGTGATTAGGATTTTGGGTTGTTTGTGGTTGATTTTCGATTGTTAATAATGTGTTGATGATTGTTAATGGATGAGAGATTAAGCATGATTTTGAACCTTGATTGATTAAGTAGTTTAGTTAATTTTGAAGATAGTATGATATTATATTGGATTGAGATTCTTGGGCTTATTATGACTGAAATCAGTAGCATAGATGTGTATCTTGAGTTGTTGATTGGTAGTTGGATTGGTATGATTTGGAATGGTAAAATTTGGGAATCATGTAAACATAGTCGTCGTAACGCCCATTTACATATAGACTGTTTGTTCTTAGCATTTGGATCCGAAAACTCACTGACCAAACTGTAACTTTAATAGTTTTATCTAGATCGTGTCGTAAGCTTCATTTTGGTATATGGCTCGCTTAGATCCGATTTACGGTTTAGGAGAAACGGCCGTTTTAAGTTACAGCGTTTCACGAGCAAACCCCGAAACCTCGAGTAACTTTGAGACTATAATTGAGACCCTTAAATGATTAATCGAAACATGAGAGAATTATGTCAAGTGAATAAGGAAGTTAGTAAAGTTCTCATGAAAGAGTCGCCTTAAAATTCGTAACGGTTAATTCGTTAAGCGTATAGGCGATCGGAAGCGACCGTTATGGTATGGGTGAGTTTTGACTAGTTTCTTAAGCGACCGTGGTCTAATTTTGTATTATGTTGTTGTTCATAGGTTACCAGACCCACTCTAAGCTTAAGTCTATCCCGGAACGCTCAGGCAAGTTTTCTACCCGTATAACTGTTGTTGTGATGTATATATGTATATGCATTATCTTGTGATAAGTGCATGATTATTATTAGCAAATCTTGCGATATATTGGAGAATGTTGGATATGATATATATATATATATATGCATGCCTTTTTCGTAATCTTGATATCTTGTTATCGTTTCAATTGTTTATAAACTGCATAATACCTATGCTAGAGATAGGCTTTATTTGCGTATACCCTTAGTATAGGGGACCCAAATGTTAACATTTTTCTAAACCGGGAGGCAATGTTCCCGAGTATATTATATATATATATATAGTTTATAAAAACTAATAATCGAATAATATTTATTCGACAGTTTTAAGTTATAAATGAATATTAGTTTAAATATTCATTCGAGGACTTACGACTTCGTTTATTTTATTAAATAATATTCATTATTTTTTTAAAGAATAATGTTACGTTATTCGCCAAGTATTCGAGAAATGATTGATATAGTCAATCATTCTTACCTTAAATATTTTCATAAAGTTATTTTCAAAACTTTTACTTCATTTGCTTTGATAAAAACTATTCGTTATTTGAATATTATTTATAGCATAATATTCAGATATTCTTTGATTATCTTGGAATTGATTTATTCTATCAAATCATCCTTATTCCAAACGCTTTCAAAAATATTTTCGAGTCTTCAAAATGATTTTAAAGGCTAGAGCGGATCCCAAAACTCGTTTTCAAATTTAAGATCTTCTTTTCAAAGGGGACTTGAATACTCGCTCAAAAATCTGAGGGATCCAGCTCTGTGGTGTATTTTAATTCGCAACGAGGTTACTGTTTTGAGAAAACAATTTGATTACTTGCCCAACGTTCGGGAAGTAAATCCATCTAATTGAGTCGGCATAAGCGACATGCCAGGGTACGGTCTATCAAGGTGTAAGAGGCTGGGTGACAGTCCATCAATGCATGAGTGGCCGGGTAACGGTCTAGCGCGAGGTCCTAATACGGCCAGGGTGATGAACGGCAAGGAATTCATCTATCTACTAATAGAAAAGGTTACTTAATGGGTATCTTTGCCTGATCAGCAAGATATCGGGTTTATGCCAAAGTTTTCTTCTTTCCAAATTCACTGGGTATTAAAACTCTGTTTATACTGTTCATAACAGAGGTTTTCAAGGAAAATATGAGAGATATACATATAGGTGTATATATATATATCAGGACTTAATGAAGTATCTCGTAACTTCATTTCTTTTGAATGATATTTTAAAGATTGATTCTATTCAAGTCTTACCTTTTCACTTCATCGATATATGATGAACTTTTGAAACTGAGTGTACCTTGAACGGTAGTAGTTCAAGCAGTATTTGGAAAATATATAAGTATATTGGAGTATCTTGTAACTTCATCCTTTCAACTTATATCTAGTAATGATTATCTTATACATGACAAAGATTTTCAGAAAAGCGTTGAGACAAGGTTAGATATATGAGATCACCTTGCAACGATATTTTTATACAGTTATAAACTGGAACTCTGTGTATATTATGCATGACAGAGGATTTCAAAGATTTTGAAAAAGTATATATATACTGAATATTTTGCGACTTCGTCGCAGTAGCTAAGGTAGGAACTACCAATAGGCTAGGCTTTCAAATTTTGATGTACCAGACTTATTTATATTTATAAATTATAATAATGGAAAAGAATATGTAAGTTTATTTAGAAACCCCTTTTGAGGTGTAGTGGCTTATAATTGTGGAATAAAATGACTTGTGTTATTTTTAGTATTCATCTCTTAGACTATAACTTGCGGTGTGTGTATATTATGGGGTCACAGTACACAGTAGTTGGTTGTTTATTAATATTAAGTGTTATTAAGGGAAATGGAACTCGTCACAACCCGGATCCCCGATCCCGGATTTAGGGGTGTTACAAACACCTTCAAGAACTACTACACAAAGATTAGAATCATCAATTCATGGTGGCAGCAACTCAGGGGGAGCAGGAAGAGGATCTACAGTTCACACTCAACATCATGCTGAACAAGGGGAAACATCAAGATCTTATCTTCCTCGACAAAGAGTTTGGAAGGGAAACCATCCCTTTGAATTGATCATTGGTGATCCTGACACAGGAGTGAGAACTAGACATGCCACTCAGAATGAATGTCATTTTTAGGGTTTCTTGCAGAAATGGAACCTAAGAAAGTGGATGAGGCACTTGAAGATCCAGATTGGGTTATTGTTATGCAAGAAGAACTCAATCAGTTTGAGAGGCAGAAGGTATGGAAGCTGGTACCCCGACCAAAGGACAAGTCAGTGATAGGCACTAAATGGGTATTCAGGAACAAGTTAGATGAAGATGGCATTGTAATGAGAAATAAGGCCAGATTGGTAGCTAAAGGTTACTCTCAAGAAGAGGGTATAAATTATGATGAAACCTATGCACCAGTAGCTAGACTTGAGGCAACTAGCATGTTTCTGGAATTCATATTTCAAAGTTTATCAAATGGATGTGAAGAGTGCATTCCTGAATGGGGAGCTAGAAGAAGAAGTGTATGTGGAACAACCTCCAGGTTTTGAAGATCCAAATCTGGCTGATTTTGTATACATTCTATTCAAAGCGCTCTATGGGCTTAAGCAAGCTCCAAGGACAAGGTATGACACTGTCTCTGAATTTTTACTTGAAAATGGTTTTACTAGAGGTGTTATAAATAAAACTCTGTTTCATAAAATACATAAATCTGATATGATATTAGTTCAAGTATATTTTGATAACATTATATTTGGTTCTACTAATGATGATCTTTGCAAGAGATTTTCTAAGATAATGCAGAGTAAGTATGAAATGAGCATGATGGGAGAGTTGAAATACTTTCTTGGATTACAAGTGAGTCAAAGGAAAGATTGTATATTCATTTTCCAATCCAAGTATATCAGAGAACTTCTCAAGAAGTACAATCTGGAAGATTTAACTCCGGAAAAGACTCCAATGCCAACATCCACTAAGCATGATCAGGACAAAATTGCTAAGAAAGTTGACATTACAAGCTACAGAGGTATGATAGGCTCATTACTTTATCTCACAACAAGTAGGCCATATATTATGTTTGTAAGATGCTTATGTGCTAGATTTTAAGATGACCTAAAAGAGTCTCATCTTATAACTGTTAAAAGGATATTTAGGTATCTTAAGGGAACTCCTAATCTTGGTATTTGGACCCTAAAGGTACAGGTTTTAACCTAGTTGGCTATACAGATTCAGATTTTGCAGGTTGTAAGATTGTCCATCTCTTTTGGGCCTTGCAGTTTAGGCAATCTCTTTGGGCCGTTTTTGTGCTATTGGTTTGGACTGTTGGAAATTTTTAATTTAAATTCCTTTTTATTGCAGGAAATTATGTATCAATATTCATGATATTAATTACTCTATTGAAAATGATTTTAAAAATAATCGGTAGAATTTACGTTGGAAACCCGAAATTAGTCAGGTACCCGTGAATTTTTACCGCCGTTGACGATGAACTTCGGTGAGTCAACGGTGGACGGTGATGAATTGATTCTGTAATAACTCAAATTTTGAGACCTTGTAAAATGTTTAAATGAATAGTAATCCTGACGGACGGGAAAAACCTTTGAGCCCACACTATGTAGTGCATGAGAAAATGAGTTTCAGAGTTGATATTACGATTATACGTACCAAATGAGTGTATTTAAACGCTATTAGTTTTCGAAGAAAATGAACTTTGAAAAATGACCGTATTTACGACTCATCGAGGATTACGGGAATCACAATATAATTACGAGATTAAAACCCTACGGATTTATATTCAAGTAGGATAATTAAAAGTATAAAGAATGAATACGAAAGAAATTACGTCGCGAACCATTTACGAGTAAGTATTACGAAGAATGTTTAAGTAACCGAGCGAATGCGTAAATGATTAAATAAACGTAATGCACTAACTAAACCATGGTAAGGAAGTAACCATGGTTACTTCATCAAATAGTGAGCTAACCATAGGATGACCAAGCTAGCTAGCAAAATAGTGTGCTAAGGAAGCTAAACCTTGTAGTTAGCTTGTAAGCTAGCAAGCTACAAAGATTTGTCCCTAAGATTTGCAACCAAAAATCAACCTAGAATGCTATACTAGGAGAATAAAATCAATTGCAAGATATCACCCCATCTTCCTAGAAGCAACCTAGCAAATCAACCAAGTTAAGCAACCAAGAGGAGTATAAATATCTCCTTGATGCTTCCATTCGGCCCTAATGAAAAAGGGAGAGAATTCAAATTCAAAACTCAAAGTTCTAGCTCTTGTAAAATCATCCAATTAATTCTCAAGCCTCCTAGAAATTAAACTAAGGTAATAAAATTCTTTCATCTCTTTTTATCAAGGTTTGATGGGTGAAATAAAATCAAGAAACTCACTAGTGAATAGTATGAATAGTAACCTCTCTTTGGTTTCTTGATTTCAATCGTGGTTTTAGGTTCTAAAAATCATACCAAGCACTTCCAAGCCTCCACCATCCTCAAGAACACATCTCAAGATTTCAGTAAAGGTAAAATCTTTGGCCCAACTTTATTTAAGATTCATTTTTAAGATCCATTTAGTATGTCGTAGTAAACCTAGTGTAATGAGTGTTATTGATGAAATCTTAATGATTAACTTAAGTAGATTTAAGGTTGGTTGTTGTTGCCTCAAGAACATGATGTTATTGAGAGGAGTTTGTGTTTTGATGATGATATGATGATTTTTGGTAGTTGTGTTAAGAGTTAGGGCGTAAACGAAACCCCGATCGTAAACGTAACTCCGTTAAAACCAACGAATCGTAACTTTAAGTTTCTGCAGAAAATCTTGAAGTTGTAAACTGTAGTTTCTTGAAAACTAACCTTTGTTTGGGATATAAAATGTTATAAGGATCGTTTAGGCACTTGAATCGCTTGATTCAGATTTATGGATCAAACGTTATGGCCATTTTAGTAAAAGTGATTTACGCGACAAAAAACTGCTACAAATCACGAACTTTGAAAATATAAAGGATAGACTTAAAAGTGTTCATAAATCATGAATTTTTTACAGAGAGTAACATATTGAGTTTCATAACTGCCATAAATATTTCAAGTGAAAATAATGATTTCTCAATTTTATAAAAATATCGGAGCCGAGACCGCGTGCGTAGAAACCGTAAGAATCCATAAGCGGAGCCGACGACGATAATAAGAATGAACCTAAGATACTTAGGAAAATGAAGTGACCATAATGTGAATATAACTTAAAGGAATAATAAGGGTAGTATAAGTTGGGAGGGTGCATAATAAGTAGCACATGAGTGTGAGTCGCCGTAAATTAGAATGGGACCTAACGAAACGAAATGTGTTTATGGTTATAGATTTCCGAGCAGAACCTAGAGCATACTCCACCTCAAGATACCCAGGCAAGTTTCCGAACCCAACTCCATTTTTACTGTTATGTTGTGAAAGGATTGTTTTACTATCATTGCATAAATACCATGCTTGCCATGATACGTAGTTGTTGAAATTTCGCATAATATAGTGATGTTGTACGATAAAATATATCGTGAAATGTTATTTCGATTTAAACGTGATGTATTATATAAGACCGAGAATCAGTCGGGATTTGAGATAACACCCGGGATTTGAGACAAACTAGTTGAGGAATAATATTTTAAATATTTTTTTAGAGAGTAAACCCATTCGAGGTTTAATTATTTATCAATTATCATTTAATTATTTATTATTTATTAAAGGGTTTATTATTGATTTAAAAATCATAGATCCTGATTTAAACATACTTTCTGATTTCGGAAAATCATTCGAGTAATTTCAGATCGTCGGAGAATATTATCCCGACTTATTTAATATTTTGAATATAGTTTCAAGGAGAAACTTTTCCCCCTTATTATTATATGTTGACAACGGTCAACTCACATCCTTAGTACTTCCTCCGAAATTCTCGGAAGTACGTATATACATATATATACAGTTATATCTTAGACAGATAAGCTATTTCTATCAACAAGCAAAATGCTTAGGGAAATTCGATGTGGATCGAGTTTTCGAGATTGATAGAATTATTTTAAAGGACAAGGGAGGGGTAGACTCTGGTACTATGTGTGCTAGATGGACTACCAAAGGTACCGCAGGCGAAGGTACTCTGTGTACTTAGGAACTTGTGAAGTATGTGTATACCCGAAATTGGGACACGTAGCCCGAATTTGGCAAGGGTGATAACCGGGATACGAAGGTGTCGTCCTTCTACTAGTAGAAAAGTTTACTATTATCGTATTACGACTGATCATCGTATACGGTGGCTCCAACGAGTGTCCTAATTCTTCCAATTGGAATTGTGATGCAATACCGTAACCCAAGCCTAGGTGATGGGATTACTATTAAGGTATTCGCAGGATATTAAAATCCCTTAAAGAATTGTTTTCATAAAAAGGTGTGTATCACCAAGGAAAACTATTTTCGAATAAAACATAAATATCATATATGATGTTATCATACAGTCATTTTCATACTGTACATTATTATGCTGGGCATTATAGCTCACACTTGTTTTCTTAAATTGACACAACACAACAGTGAATCAAGATGCCTGCCATGAGAACCACAGCCAGGAAATGGGTAGGAAATGGCCAGTTGTTCCGTAGATTGTTTGGTGCTGTACCACAGGTAGTCAGAATAAGCTGGATTAGTTTTTA
The DNA here is from genome assembly GCF_009905375.1 of Apium graveolens. NCBI lineage: Eukaryota > Viridiplantae > Streptophyta > Magnoliopsida > Apiales > Apiaceae > Apium > Apium graveolens. Next base: position 93,772,559 of record NC_133647.1, on the reverse strand, counting down.
TTTATAGTTCGGCTTATTTATAAGTATGACTTATGTAAGTTAAGAAACAAGAAACGTATATTTGACCGGCGGACTAGCCTTACCTAAAGGTCAATCCCCGGTAAGATTAATTAATTTTGGGTCGTAATAAATATCACTTGATGGTTGACAATTACTCTAGTTATGATGGTTCGTTTCCAAGACAATAACCTGTAAGTGTGTGTGTGTGTGATAAGTGTGGGGTCGTGAAGTGTGAGTATTTATATATTGTAGTGTGAGTTGTGTGAGTTTAGATGGCGTGGCCATCGAGACTCCTGACCCCGTGTTTTGGGGCGCCACAGAAATGGTATCAGAGCCTTAGCTTATCAAATCTTGGAAATGATAGGACATAAAATATGTAGACATAAGAATAATAAAATAATCAATTAGAACTCAGGTCGAGTTCATCGTCGGGCTACAAAGGTAGTCTTGACCGTTTTACCCTCAAGGGAATTCCAACTCTAAGTTAGTAACACCTTGCCTATTGTGTCAGGTACCAGTGGAGCCTAGGAGGGAGGTTGATCCTGTTGATGATGTCATGATTCCTGAGCGTGACCCTATTCCCGAGCCAGAGAGCCCACCCATTGATGATTCAGAGGATGACCCTACTGAGGATGTCCTAGAGGAGGAGACTAACCTTACTGTCCCCATAGCTAATGGTGTAATATGGAGGGATGTAGAGATGTACCCTCACCAGGCTATTTGCTCTCCTACACCATCCCCAGAGATCCAGAGCCCTATGCCTTATACTGATGATGATGAGGAGGAGGCGATACATGCACAGTTCCACGAGATTCATGACATATCCTCTAGCGACCCAGATTCACCTCTACCACCACCAGCGACCATGCATGTAGCCGTACATGACTGGATAGTGGGTCAGCTTAACGCTGAGATCACTGCGGCATCTGCTCGCATTGTGGAGTTACGCCAGACACTGACAACTGAGAGAGCCACCCGACTAGGATACCCAGGAGTTTTTAGAGCTGCTTCCCCAGCCATAGCCCGCAGAGAGATCGATGGGATCAAGCTCCGTACCAGGGTTCAGATGAGGATGACAACAGTGGGAGGATACATCCCGATAGTTGATACAGAGATGATGATTGAAGGAGCGATGAGGAGGGTGCGTGACCTCACTCGCAGTGATAGTGACTGAGAGAATAGTGACTAGATATGGACCTTGAAGAAGGCTGGGTGACTTGTCACCAATTTTGATAGGACAGCTAGTAGTAGATAGCGTTCCTAGCCCTTCAGGGTACACGGCTTATGTATTTTCATTTCAGTATTCAGAACTAGTAGTGATAGATTGTAATCAGGCATGTATGAACTCGGCTAGTTGTTTCATCCCCAAGATATAAGTGGGAGATCTTATTAATATATATCTAAGCAGTTATTAAGAAATGATGTCTATATTATTGCACTTAAAAAAAACCTGCTAGATAATAAATGACATGCTTACATATGAATAAAATAATCCAACTGTTATAATTACAATTATGTTGACCAATTTTCATTATCAGAATAATGCCACCCCGTAGAAGAGGAACCAGGGCACAGCCCGCAGAATCTGTTAACCAACAACGAGGTGAACCTGACCCTGTAGTGAATGAGGAAAGTGAAGAAGACCTAGACTATAATGAATATGATGAGGAAGAATATGTAGAAGAAGAGGCTGAGGATACCCATCAGGGAGGGAACCCCATGAATGAATTTATGGAACTGCTAAAAGCAAATCTGAACCAACAGCCTATTCCACCACAACCACATGCTGCCCAATAGACTGCAGCTACTGCCTTTGGAGCCTTCAAATCTCTCAAACCCTCAGAGTTTCTAGGATCTGCCGACCCTGTTGAAGCACGGGCCTGGCTCAAGGAGATAGAAAAGTCCTTCGAGATACTAGGTGTTGAGGAACGACATAATACCATTTTCGCTTCTTACATGCGGAAATGAGAAGCTAACTACTGGTGGGAGTCCAAAAGAAACCTAGAAACTGATGTTGTGATTCCATGGGATAGATTTACCCGACTGTTCTTAGACATGTACTTCCCTAGGTTTATGGAAACCCAGATGGAGATTAAGTTTCTCGAGTTAAAACAGGATAAGATGACTCTGGCAGAATATGAGGCCAAATTTACTGAGTTATCGAGATTTGTGCCTGAGTTCGTGAATACCAAAGAAAAGAAAGCGTGAAGGTTTCAGCTTGGTCTAAAATAGTGGATACAGAACCGAGTAGCAGTGTTAGAGCTGACAGACTATGCCACCTTAGTGCAAAAAGCCTCGATTATTGAAGCTGGCAGTGAGCAGAGCGTGAAGGAAAAGGAAAATAGGAAAAGGAAGATAGGAAGCCAAGGAATAGGAACCGGGAACAGGAGCCTTCCGAGCAGGTTCGTCAGGGGAGCGGTGCCCCAACCTGCACGAGGCCCCGGATTCAGAAAGGCCCCAAGCGAGAGTGTTGGCCAGGGCGGCGGACAATCTAGGGCAATATTTCATAGCCAACCATGTGCCCCAATACCAGAGTATCAAACCTGTAAGAAGAGACACCTTGGAGTGTGTACCCAGACAAGAGCCCCTCTGAGATGTTACCGGTGTGACCAAATCGAACACCTTGCCAACAACTACACACGGCCCAATGTAACGTGTTTCCAATGTGGAAAGGTAGGACACATGAGAAAGGATTGCCAAACATTGAAGCCCCCAGCCTCAGGGATGAGCAAAGCTGCATCCAACTGACCCCCAGCTGCTAGGACCTTTAACATAACTATTCAGGATGCTGTCCGAAGCACCAACTTGATAGCAGGTACCCTTTTGTTAAATTCCGAACATGCAAATGTCCTATTTGATTATGGAGCAACCAAGTCTTTTATATCTCAAGATTTTGCTAAAAAGTTAAAACTTAATGCCATACCCTTATGTGAGATATTACGAGTGGAAATAGCAAACAAAGAAATAATTCCTGTAAATCAAGTACACCCTAAGTGCAAGTTGAAATTAGAAAGAAAGATCTTCGAGGTTGACCTAATCCCATTCGCGTTAGGAGAATTTGATGTAATCTTAGGAATGGATTGGTTATCCAGTAACGGAGCGCAAATAGATTGTGAACGGAAGAAAGTAAAGATAAGAGTGCAGAATGAAAAAGAAGTAGTGTTTAAAGGTCAACGACAGAACCAGAAATTTCTAACCATGCTATAGGCAAAAAGATTGTTAAGGAAAGGTAACGAGGCCTATTTGGCTTATGTGATAGATACCAAGAAGGAAATCCCTAATATACAGGACATACCCGTAGTAAACGAATTCGAGGATGTATTTCCAGAGAACGTACCAGGATTGCCACCTGACCGAGAAATAGAGTTCTCTATAGAATTAGCACCAGGAACGACACCAGTATCCAAGGCCCCATATAGGCTAGCCCCGGTTGAGATGAAGGAACTAGCTTCTCAACTGCAAGAGTTATTTGATAATGGAATGATAAGGCTCAGTTTGTCACCATGAGGAGCGCCAGTACTGTTCGTAAAAGAAAAGGGACGGTAGTATAAGATTATGCATAGACTATCGAGAGCTGAATAAGCTGACTATTAAGAATAGGTACCCTCTCTCCAGAATTGATGACCTATTCGACCAACTCAAAGAGCTGTACATTTTTCCAAAATAGATTTAAGAACAGGATATCACCAGTTGAAAAGCAAACGGGAAGATATACCGAAGACTGCTTTTCGCACTAGGTATGGACACTATGAGTTCTTAGTTATGTCGTTTGGGTTAACCAATGCACCCGCAGCCTTTATGGATTTGATGAACAGAGTGTTCAAAAAGTACCTTGATATATGTGTGATAGTTTTTATAGACGATATTCTGATCTACTCAAAGACAGAGCAAGAACACGCAGAACATTTGAGGATAGTCTTAGAAATCTTGAGGAATGAGAAATTGTATGCCAAGTTCTTGAAGTGCGAGTTTTGGTTGAGAGAAGTTCAGTTTTTAGGACATGTGGTGAGTAGCAAAGGAGTTTTAGTTGACCCTTCCAAAATAGAGGCGGTATTTAATTGGGAAAGACCAACTACCCCAACAAAGGTTAGGAGTTTTGTGGGTTTAGCAGGATATTACCGAAGATTCGTGCAAGACTTTGCTAAGATAGCCGGTCCACTGACTAGACTTACCCGGAAGACAGAAAAGTTTGTATGGACAGAGAAATGAGAGGAGAGTTTTCAGGAACTGAAAAGGAGGCTGGTGTCAGCACCAGTGCTCGCTCTTCCCGATGGAAAGGGAGAGTTTGTGATATACAGCGACGCATCACTTAAAGGATTAGGTTGTGTACCGATGCAGCACGGCAAAGTTATAGCGTATGCCTCTCGACAATTGAGGGAATATGAGAGCAGATACCCTACGCATGATCTAGAATTAGCAGCCATAGTGTTTGCCCTAAAAATTTGGAGACACTACCTATACTGTGAGAAATGCGAGATCTACACTGACCATAAAAGCCTCAAATATATTTTTACTCAGAAGGAACTGAACATGAGACAGAGGAGATGGTTAGAATTGATAAAAGACTACGACTGTGAAATTTTATATCACCCGGGTAAAGCCAATGTGGTGGCTGACGCCCTTAGTAGGAAGGAAAGACTCAAGACGGTAATGACATCGGAGGAGTTGATTAAGGAATTTGAGAAGATGGAAATTGACGTGAGGATGAGCAGTAGGGGAACGGAAGGATTATTTGATATTAAGCTAGTGTCAGAGCTGACTGAAAAGATACGAGTATGTCAGGAAAAGAAGATGAGTGAGGAAAGAGGAATATTTACCGGTGAAGAAGTGAGATGCGAGAAGGATGAGAAAGGGATCATGAGGTATGCGTCCCGAATTTGGATTCCAAATGTGCAAGAGTTAAAAGATGAGCTGCTGCATGAAGGGCATAACTCTAGATATTGAATCCACCCAGAAAGTACGAAAATGTACCGTGATCTTAAGGAATATTATTGGTGGCCTAACATGAAGAGAGAAGTAGCAGAGTGGGTCAGCAAGTGCTTGACATGCCAAAGAGTGAAGGTTGAACATCAGCGACCTAGTGGACTTTAACGACCCCTAGAGATTCCGGGATGGAAATGGGAGCATATAGCCATGGATTTTGTGACAGGCTTACCAAGAACAAAGACCAATCACGATGCCATATGGGTTATCATAGATAGATTGACCAAGTCCGCACACTTCCTACCAATCAATGAAAGATACACCGTAGACAAGTTGGTAGATATTTACTTGAAGGAAATTGTAGTGAGACACGGCGTTCCTGTAGCCATAGTGTCAGATTGAGACCCAAGGTTTAATTCCCGATTTTGGAGAAGCTTCAAGGAATGCGTAGGCACCAGACTAAACATGAGTACAGGTTACCACCCCCAGACTAATGGACAAAGCGAAAGGACTATTCAGACCCTAGAAGATATGCTACGAGTGCGCGCCATTGATTTCAAAGGAAATTGGGATGACCACCTACCCCTGATCGAATTTGCTTACAACAATAGCTATCACGCTAGCATAGGAATGCCCCCGTATGAAGCTCTTTACGGAAGAAGATGTCGCTCTCCCCTGCGTTGAGATGAAGTTGGAGAACACAAGATATTAGGACCAGAGTTAGTCCAACAGACCAGGGAAATGGAAGGACTCATCAGGAAAAGACTGGTAGCAGCCCAGGACAGACAAAAGAAGTACGCCGACCAGACCAGGAAGGATAGGGAATATGAAGTAGGAGATTCTGTACTATTGAAGGTACCTCCGTGGAAAGCAATGATGAGATTTGGAAAGAAAGGGAAGCTGAGTCCCAGATTCATAGGACCCTTTGAAATTTTGAGGAGAATAGGACCTCTAGCTTACGAGCTCGCCTTGCCTCATAATTTGCAACAAGTACACAATGTATTCCACGTGTCCATCTTAAGGAAGTACCATACAGATGCACGACATATAATAGAGTACGAGCAGGTAGATTTACAACCAGACCTGACCTACATCGAGCAGCCATTAAGGACAATGGACCAGAAAGAACAAGTGCTGAGGAACAAAACTGTGAAGCTGGTTAGGATCTTATGGAGAAATCAAAATGTCGAAGAGTCAATTTGGGAACTTGAAGAGGCAATGAGGAATAGATATCCCCACTTATTTTCTAATTGATTCCGGGACGGAATCCTTGTTAGAGGGGAAGACTGTAATAACTCAAATTTTTGAGACCTTGTAAAACGTTTAAATGAATAGTAACCCTAACGGACGGGAAAAACTTTTGAGCCCACACTATGTAGTGCATGAGAAAATAAATTTCAGAGTTGATATTACGATTATACGTACCAAATGAGTGTATGTAAACGCTATTAGTTTTCGAAGAAAACGAACTTTGAAAAATGACCGTATTTATGACTCATCGAGGATTACGGGAATCACAATATAATTACGAGATTAAAACCCTACGGATTTATATTCAAGTAGGATAATTAAAAGTATAAGGAATGAATACGAAAGAAATTACGTCGCGAACCATTTACGAGTAAGTATTACGAAGAACGTTTAAGTAACCGAGCGAACGCGTAAATGATTAAATAAACGTAACGCACTAACTAAACCATGGTAAGGAATTAACCATGGTTACTTCATCAAATAGTGAGATAATCATAGGATGACCAAGCTAGCTAGCAAAATAGTGTGCTAAGGAAGCTAAACCTTGTGGTTAGTTTTGTAAGCTAGCAAGCTACAAAGATTTGTCCCTAAGATTTGCAACCAAGAATCAACCTAGAATGCTATACTAGGAGAATAAAATCAATTTCAAGATATCACCCCATCTTCCTAGAAGCAACCTAGAAAATCAACCAAGCTAAGCAACCAAGATGAGTATAAATACCCCCTTGATGCTTCCATTCGGCCCTAATGAAAAAGGGAGAGAATTCAAATTCAAAACTCAAAATTATAGCTCTTGTAAAATCATCCAATTAATTCTCAAGCCTCCTAGCAATTAAACTAAGGTAAGAAAATTCTTTCATCTCTTTTTATCAAGGTTTGATGGGTGAAATAAAATCAAAAAACTCACTAGTGAATAGTATGAATAGTAACCTCTCTTTGATTTCTTGATTTCAATGGTGGTTTTAGGTTCTAAAAATCATACAAGCACTTCCAAGCCTCCACCATCCTCAAGAAAACATCTCAAGCTTTCAATAAAGGTAAAAATATTTGGCCCAACTTTATTTAAGATTCATTTTTAAGATCCATTTAGTATGTGGTAGTAAACCTAGTGTAATGAGTGTTATTGATGAAATCTTGATGATTAAGTTAAGTAGATTTAAGTTTGGTTGTTGTTGCCTCAAGAACATGATTTTCTTGAGAGGAGTTTGTGTTTTGATGATGATATGATGATTTTTGGTGGTTGTGTTAAGAGTTAGGGCGTAAAGAAACCCCGATCGTAAACGTAACTCCGTTAAAATCAACGAATCGTAACTTTAAGTTTCTGCAGAAAGTCCCGAAGTTATAAACTGTAGATTCTTAAAAAATAACCCTTTTTTGGGATAGAAAATGTTTTAAGGATCATTTAGGTGCTTGAATCGTTTTATTCCGATTTACGGATCAAAAGTTATGGTCATTTTAGTAAAAGTGATTTACGCGACGAAAAACTGCAACAAATCACGAAATTTAAAAAGATAAAGGATAGACTTAAAAGTGTTCATAAATCATGAAATTTTTACAGAGAGTAAAATATTGAGTTTCCTAACTTCCTTAAAAATTTTAAGTGAAAATAATGATTTCTCAATTTTATAAAAATATCGGAGCTGAGACCGCGCGAGTAGAAACTATAAGAATCCATGAGCGGAGCCGACGGCGATAATAAGAATGAACCAAAGATCCTTAGGAAAATGAAGCGACCATAATGTGAATATAAATTAAAGGAATAATAATGGTAGTATAAGTTGAGAGGGTGCATAATAAGTAGCACATGAGTGCGAGTCACCGTAAATTAGAATGGGACCTAACGAAATGAAATGTGTTTATGGTTATAGATTTCCGAGCAGAATCTAGAGCATCCTCCACCTCGAGATACCCAGACAAGTTTTCGAACCCAACTCCATTTTTAATGTTGTGTTTTGAAAGGATTGTTTTACTATCATTGCATAAATACCATGCTTGCCATGATACGTAGTTGTTGAAATTTCGCATAATGTAGCGATGTTGTACGATAAAGCATGTATCGTGAAATGTTATTTCGCTTTAAGCGTGACGTATTATATAAGACCGGGAGTCGGTCGGGATTTGAGATAAAACCCGGGAATCATTCCGGCAATATTATAGGACGGTTATAAGTCCATAGTAGTACGTTTTAAAGGGACTCATCGTCCACTTACAAAACATTAAAATACCTCAAACTTTTATTAAAACGATTTCCCAACGATCATATTCCCTCAACTATATTTTATTGTTCGAATAATAAATACTATATATTTATTCCTTATTATGGGAGTAGTATACTCCAACGATTTTTATTTCAAACCCGATTAATCACTATAGATTATTAATTATGAGGACACAAACTAGTTGAGGAATATTATTTTAAATATTCTTTTAGAGAGTAAACCCATTCGAGGTTTAATTATTTATCGATTATCATTTAATTATTTATTATTTATTAAAGGGTTTATTATTGATTTAAAAATCATAGATCCTGATTTAAAACATACTTCTGATTTCGGAAAATCATTTGAGTAATTTCAGATCGTCGGAGAATATTATCCCGACTTATTTAATATTTTGAATATAGTTTCAAGGAGAAACTTTTCCCCCTTATTAATTATCTGTTGTCAACGGTCAACTCACATCCTTAGTACTTCCTCCGAAATTCTCGGAAGTACGTATATACACATATATACACTTATATCTTAGAGAGATAAGCTATTTCTATCAACAAGCAAAACGCTTGGGGAACTTCGATGTGGATCGAGTTCTCGAGATTGATAGAATTCTTTTAAAGGACAAGGAAGGGGTAGACTCTGGTACTATGTATGCTAGATGCACTACCAAAGGTACCGCATGCGAAGGTACTCTGTGTACTCAGGAACTTGTGAAGTATGTGTATACCCGAAATTGGGACACGTAGCCCGAATGCGGCAAGGGTGATAACCGGGATACAAAGGTGTCGTCCTTCTACTAGTAGAAAAGGTTACTATTATCGTATTACGACTAATCATCGTATACGGTGGCTCCAACGAGTGTCCTAATTCTTCAAATTGGAATTGTGATGCAATACCGTCACCCAAGCCTAGGTGTTGGGATTACTATTAAGGTATTCGCAGGATATTAAAATCCCTTAAAGAATTGTTTTCATAAAAAATTGTGTATCACCAAGGAAAACTATTTTCGAATAAAACATAAATATCATATATGATGTTATCATACGGTCATTTTCATACTGTACATTATTATGCTGGGCATTATAGCTCACACTTGTTTTCTTAAATTGGCACAACACAACAGTGAATCAAGATGCATGCCATGAGAACCACAGCCAGGAAGTGGGTAAGAAATGGCCAGCTGTTCCGTAGATTGTTTGGTGTTGTACCACGGGTAGTCAGAATAAGCTGGATTAGTTTTCAGTTGTTTATAGTTCGGCTTATTTATAAGTATGACTTATGTAAGGTAAGAAACAAGAAACGTATATTTGGCCGGCGGACTAGCCTTACCTAAAGGTCACTCCCCGGTTAGATTAATTACTTTTGGGTCTTAATAAATATCACTTGGTGGTTGACAATTACTCTAGTTATGATGGTTCATTTCCAAGACAATAACCTGTAAGTGTGTGTGTGTGTGATAAGTGTGGGGTCGTGAAGTGTGAGTATTTATATATTGTAGTGTGAGTTGTGTGAGTTTAGATGGCGTGGCCACTGAGACTCCTGACCCCGGGTTTTGGGGTGCCACAGATTCTGAGTCCTAAATTCTAGAAATAAATAAAATAATTCGTATAATCGGTTTCAGATGTAATGACTTTGGAATTTGAAATTTGTATTGCAAATTGTGGATTGTGGATTGTTGTGATCTGTTGGGATTGACGTCGATTATTTTTCGACGGATAGGCTTATAAGCAGAAAAATTGCTGCCAAAATTTTCTAAAAATTTATTTTAAATACGAGGAATGTACGATATATTACGAAATGTGTTATCCTTATTTGTATACGGTCTATGTGATTACGTGTATAATTATTATACGAGTCGGGTTATCAGATTGGGTTATTAAGATTCGAGGATATCAACCATATCGATATAACTGACTAGGATGTTTAGTTATTGTAGATCCCAGTCGAGTATCACCAGGACCGAAGTCAGCGTAAAAGCTACTTAGGGTTTTCGAAAGCATTGCAAGGCAAGTACCCTGGCCATTCTTTTATGGTTCAGTACGTATGAATAGACTATTAATTTATTCTCGTAAAGGAACATAAACATTTAAAGTTGTGTATCCCCTGTAGGTATAAATCAATATTTTAAACCTGTTTTGGGAAAAGTAACTTCGAAAAAGGGTACCTATCTCGAATGAAAATGATTTATGAACTAGTTTTACGTGTCCTGTTAAAATGAATGGTTTTGAAATGAGATAGGTACAAGTGTTTTGAAAACTGGATAAAAAGATCAGATATGGGATATAGAGGGGCCAGAGTAGGCCTATTGAGGTGGCATAAGAGGCTAATTCGGTTATGTGCAATTCATAACCGATTAGTCCAGCAGGTTAGAGACCTAGCTAGTCTCTGAGTTCCGGAACAGGTATATGGGATGGCAGTTGGAGCCATCTGGTGTTGATAGCCTGATCAGCTGTTTTCACATATCTGGTACGTATTTGATTTGGATTTGTGATTCCCGTAAGGGTATAAGTAATTGATACAGTGGATTTATAAATATGAATAACATGCTAAAATTGGACTCTGGTACTTACACAACACACTACTGCGCTTATTTTGTTAAAACATGCTAGTCAGTGATATTCAGTCATCTCAGCTTTTATTTATATACTGTAGTTCGAAATGATTTACATATTTCAGATTTCATGTTGATTATAGTTCTGTTCCTATAACTGTTTACATTATTGTTTCTATCTTGATATTCATTTGTTGGTACTGCTGAGCGATTATGATCACCCTTACAACCTGTTATATATATATATATATATATATATATATATATATATATATATATATATATATATATATATATCGCAGATGCCTAGAAGACCAATCAGACCTTCGCAAACCCGTCTCTGCCCCTTCAGGACTCGGCTCCTTAGAGGTAGTTAGTATCATATCACATGCGCTCTGATGAGTCGCTGAATAAGTTAGTTTGTGTCAGACTTTTGAATAAATGGTTTTTAATAATGTGTGGCTTGGATCATACTTGAACCTGGATCAAATCTTGGTTTGGGTTCGAGTTAGTATATTTTCATAATAATCTTTTTGTTTATATTTCTAGTAATTGTGTTTAGTGACGTCAACTCCTGACCCCGGGGTTGAGGCCGTCACAGTTGGTATCAGAGCTACAGGTTCAAGTCCCTGATTCAGGTTAGGGATTGAATAAAAAAGGTATAGAACTGTGTCTTAAGGTGAGTCAGCAACTCATATAGAGGAGAAAACCTTAAAGTCAGTCGAGGGTTCCGACGGCGTTACCCTGGCATCTATTAATGTTTTAATGGAACTGCCTTGACCTTGTTGTGTCTTCCTGTATATTTATCCTGTTGGCAGTGGCCTAGAGTGATTTTCACTTCTCCATCCCAGGAGAACCGATCAGACTCGGATAGTTCTGATTCAGAGAGGACCTTAGACATTATAGCTGAGAAGACCCTTGTGGCTCCCTCCCTGGTTCTACCATTTGTACCGAGAGATATCCCTGGAGCTAGTGCCCATCCCCGTTGGGTACAGAGATCAGTATCAGCTGTTAGGGACTTTCCATCAGGTTGTGGTCCCAGTTCCTCTTCCTTGAGACCACCGGTTCCTCTATCTGCTCCTTCAGGTGCCTCTTCCCCGATTCCCTGTCATGTTCATCGAGCGGTGAATAGGTCCCTCATTAGAGAGCAGAGCCCGGAGCTAGCCGTGCATCTTGACTAGATACCAGTTGGACCTTTTCAGGGTATCCCTGTCCCTTCACCTGATATTCAGGCTCGAGTGAGATCTTTAACTCAGATTGCTGTTGAGAGAGCTAGGTCTATTGACCCTTTTATTAGCTCAGAGTTCAGGGCCATTCAGTACCAGGACTTGGTTAACTGGTTGGTGTTCGAGTTAGGTTCTATCGGTGACAGTGGCAGTGGCTAGATTAGAGTTGCAGCAGGAGACACAGAGCTCAAAGTTGGCTTCCAGGAGTTCTGTAGTTATTTTCTTTATATATGTACATTATGTTGTTGTATGATGTAATAGGTAGAGGCTGCTATGACAGCCAATTCTGTTGTGCCTTCGGATGATTTCTTTTCAGTTGGATTTCAGTTGTATCAGTTGGATTTCTGTTAGTTATTGTATAGTAGCTGCTTTATTTTTTTATTCAGTTTTTATATAGATACTCGTGCGTTGTTATTATTGTTGTTACTATTATTGTTGCTTCTGTTGTTGGCATTTCTAGATTATGATCATTCACTCAGGATGGATCCAATTAAACTGAGGATGAGGATATTGTCTTAGTGACAACACTCTCCTGATACATATGTATAAACTGCTTGGAGCAATCCATTTTTCTTATATATGACTGCTATATTTCAGGAGAATGCCACTAAAGAAGAATTCTCAACCCAACCATGGATCTGCTGGGGATCCCTCCATGAGTGAATTGATAGATTTGTTGCATCAGAAGTCTACCCAGCTGTTCCAACATCAACAATAATTCTAGTAGCAGCAACAGCAACTCATACATCAACAACAACAACAAATCTAACAGCAGCAACTGCAAATCCAACAACAGCACGAGAGGAGGGGGACAAACCAAGTTGTTAGTTTTAAGTCTTTCCAGGCTGTGAAACCCCCAGAATTTAAAGGTGAAGTGGATCATGTTGCTGCCAGGATATGGTTAAAGGAAATGGAGAAGGCGTTTACACTCACCAAGGTGAGTAAGGATTTAATGAAAGATTATGCTAGATATTTCCTGAAGAATGATTCAAATTATTGGTAGGAGTCTACGCGAGCCTTAGAAGGAGAAGGTCATATTCCTTGGACCCAATTTACAGCTTTGTTCTTGGAAAATTTATTTTCCGGATTGTCTCCAAAGTCAGATGGAGATGGAGTTTTTAGGATTAAAGCAAGGAGACAGAAGTGTCACAGACTATGAAGCCAAGTTCACGAAGTTAGCTCGTATAGCGTTAGAGTATATGAGTACAGAAGCTCAATGAGCGAAGCGGTTTCAACAAGGATTGAAGCCAAAAATTAGGAGTTGAGTTGTAGCCTTATAACTAAAGACGTATACTTCTGTAATTCAGGCTGCCCTAGTAATAGAAAGTGACCAGAGGTTAGCTGATAAGGAGAAAGGTGAAAATAAAAGAAAGTTTGAAGGTGGGCCTGCGAAGTCAGACCAAGAAGGAGTGAGACAGAAGTTTCGGTGACGATTTGGAAGGAATAGAGCAGGAAGTTTAGGAGACAAATTTTTCCCCAGGCTAGACCCAGCAATACCTCAGTCAGTTCTACCCCAACCAAATTCAACAAGCCAGTGATCGACTTCAAGACATGCGGAAAGAAGAACAATGGTGAGTGCAAAGAAAACGTCAACTATTTCAAGTGTGGCCAAAAGGGTCATTATTCCACTGAGTGTAAGTCCGAGACCCAAGGAGTAACCTATTTTAGTTGCGGCAAAGTGGGGCATATTTCTAGGAATTGCAGATCAGTAATCCAGGGTAGTGTTGGAAGGAGTGTGTCTCAAGGACCAGCTACAAGTACCACCAGGGCTGGAACCTTTAAGATGACCAAGAAATCTCCAGCTCAAAATTCTGATGTAGTTGCAGGTACGCTTTCTCTTAATTTTGTACCTGTTAACATTTTATTTGATTCGGGAGCGTCCAAATCTTTTATATACATGAACTGTTTGAATAAAATGCAATTAATGATAGAAGACCTAGATGAACCTTTGACCATAGAGGTGGATAATAAAGACAAAGTGCCCGTAAGTCAATTTTTTCCTAAGTGTTCCATAGAAATTTTAGGACATACTTTCCCTATCGACTTGATACCTTTTGAGTTAGGAGAATTCGATGTTATTCTAGGAATGGATTGGTTGTCCCTGTATAAGGAAAATATTGACTATAAGAAAAAGAGAGTTGTTATGTATACCATAGATAATAAAATGATTAGCTATTAAGGACAGAGGCGGGATAAAAAGTTTTCTTGGACTAGCAGGTTATTACCGAAGGTTTGTAAAAGATTTCTCTAAGATCGCATCTCCATGAACCAAGTTAACTAGGAAGAATTAGAAATTTATTTGGACGGAAAAGTGTGAAGAAAGTTTCCAGGAATTGAAGAAGAGACTAGTATCAGCTCCAGTACTAGCATTGCCAAATGAGACAGGAAACTTTGAAATTTATAGAGACGCTTCTTTGAAAGGTTTGGGTTTTGTATTGATGCAATGTTAGGCACAAAGCATGCACTAATAATTCACGCAAGTATACGCGTTCGCAAGTAATATAGAATGATTTCTAGTTCGTTCCCACAGAGACTCAGACTAATTATTTTTAATTAACACTTACTCACCAATGTATGATTACTTCTCAATGTCAAGACACTAACACTTAAGGTTGATTAACTAATTATTAACTATGATTAACTACGAGAATAAAACACTTAATTAACACTTGAATTAACAATATTAAACACACATGAGATCATAACTTCATGACTACTTCCTTCAATAGTTATTGTTAATACCCTTAGCATGTAACGGTGATGATATTAATTAAACAACACGAAACTGATAAAAGCCAACTTTCATTGTACAAGTACCATTCTACCAAGCATCTACAATTAAGATAGAAGTTGAATAGACATCAATTATGTTGAGACCCTATATGTCTACAGAATTTGACAACATAACGATTTAAGCACAAGTTATTCATTATGATTACACAGGGCTACTAAACGGTTAGAGTTACCCACTAATCATGCATACAAATACATAAACTTATGCTAGCATGGCAAGTTCTAAATCTCAAGATTCACTTTCGCTTCACAAGAGATTAACAGGCTATCTTATATGTTCGCGACGCACATAAGACGAATAAGCATAACCTATGCTAGATATCATATAATCATCATATACCAAGGTATTAAACAATTAACTAAAAATATCGATAGTAAATCCGCTACGACTCCATGATCACGATTAGCCCATGATAGAACTCATCGTCACCATGGGTTCATATGAAAACATGATAATAACGCGACAATTTAACATAATAAAAGACTTATTAAAACCAGAGTACGTCACAAGAGTATTATGGTTCAAAGTAAAGAAAACTAGCATCCACTGTTACAACAAATAAAAGAATCAAAAGATAACGTATGCTTCCTCTTCTTCGTTGCGGTGTGCTAAAACGGTCTTCTTAATCTTCTCTCCTTGCTCCTTACTTGATTAATACTTGTAGCTTTTTCTCCCTATTATGAAACATCTCTCAAGATTACTTATAAAGAAGTCCACAAGAATCAGCAGTCTCAGAAGCCCAGTAGAACACGAATTAAAAATCCAGCATTAAAATTCTCGACCCCAGGCAGCCGCCCCAGATTTTCAAGCGGGCGCCTCAGCTTCCAAGCGGCCGCCCCAGATCCCAGGCAGGCGCCTGGCATGCTTCTAGAAAATTGACTGTTTTTCTCCTGATTTTGCTGATTTCTTCGCACAACTCTACGTAACCGATTCCAAGTACTTCCCTAAGCTTATTATGATGAATTCTTCCTACATACGCAAGTTATACCCTGAAATGCAAAAACACTATAAAAACGCGTCAAATACACAAAATACTTGATTTCAAGACTTCAATTGAAGCCATTATAAGACGTTCTAAGTGGTATAAAATGTCACTTATCACACCCCCAAACTTAAATCAATGCTTGTCCTCAAGCATCACAGACTCAAAAACATAATAAAAATATGCATGAATGCAACCTACATGAAATGCAACGATCCCTATCGCAATAACTAAACCAACCAAGACATGACATCTCAACAAATGCAATTAGGCGACTAAAGATCAATCAAATCACGCAAGCTAACATACAACTAGAAACGTGGTGTGTGCGAATGCTTAACAGATATGCTTCGAAACTAGATCAATTATCATAACTCAATTATCCTAAAGGAAATCACATGATTATATGAAGAATAAATTCTAGACATAAAATGACTTATAAAACTTCAAGATCACTGGAGCTTATTACGGAATCATGTTTTTATTCAACACAATAAACAAATGTTTATTTGATCGTGCAATGAGTGAGGTCCACAAAAGACTTATGCAATGGCATCCATTTAACGAGCGTTAGGTTAGCGGATCCCAGACTATAAAAGCCTTAGGTCACTAGGCACAAAGTCCCCTAAGAACTTAATAAATCGAATACCAAAGAGCTCACTCATGATCAATTATGCATTAAACCATATTTTTTTTCTTTTTTTCTCTTTTTTTCTCTTTTTTTTTCTGAGCAAGTGCGTTTCGCTCCATCTTGCTGAACCCTAGACTACTCGCATACAATACGAGCCGGCTACTAGCCATTTGACTCCTAGCCACAACTAGCAATGAATTCCAATTTTTCCTCCAATTTTATCTTTTTATGCCTTTTATCATTAAGAGCCTATCATACATTCTAAGCATAATCAATAGATTAACCTCAAAAACCATCAAACCATGACAACAATCTAGTCCTTAAGCATACTCTAAGACTTAGTAAAATTATAAGTGTTTCTAGCATGCACGTAAACCTAACAAGATTCAACATCACTCTAACGCTATCACTACACTCACATCAATATCACATATCATTTAGTAAAGCAACACAAAAGGGATCATGGTATATGCATGAGCTAAATGACATGATAAATAAAGCTATAGAATAATAAAAAAAACTATATGGCAAAAAATATGCAACTATATGAACTAAACTATCATGAATATGCAACTACATGACACACACACAAATATTTTCCTTAACTACCACCCGCAAACTTAAAATCTTCACTGTCCCCAGTGAAGGTAATAGAAAGGAACACAGGGTATACCTACTCAGAAAGATCATCATCATCATCACCCTCAGAGGGTGGAGTGTCAGGAGGCGGATAAGCAGAGTCCTCACCAAAAACGGGCCACTGGATGTCAGCTCCAAGGCCTCTAAAAGCAGTCCCAAGTGCTAGGGTGAGCTCCTGTGCAAACCTACTCTGCGACTCGTACATCGCATCCATCCTCCTGGAAAGCCTCATGTACTGGGCATCAGCCATCCTTGCATCGCCTCCCTGGGCTCTAGAAGAACCTGCCTCGCTATGAGCCTGACTGGGCCTAGCCATCGTAGCACCAACTGCTGGACGTCCTCCTGGAAGACGATATCCCAAACCATGCTCCTCGGGCTCTCCACCCGTCCACTCCTGCATCGCATTCAACGTTGATGAATCAATAGGAGCGGCAAACATCTGCAGCTACTCATAAGAAGGCCAGTGGACTCCAACTGTCTTGCACAGCTTCGTGACAATAGAGGCATAAGGGATACTGCTATGCGACCTCACCCTCAAAAACTTCAAAATCCCTTGGTAGATGAACTCACCAAGGTCCACATAATACTCCTCATTCAAAATCCCCCAAAACAACCTGGCTCTCTCAACTGTAACCTCATGTGCATGCAAAGAAGGCAAGATATTAGCACAAATAAAGGAATTCCATGCACGGGCATACCTGTTCATCGTAACGGCCGGAAAAGAACGATACTCGTTAGATCTCGTCTTAAACTTCCACACCGTACCCGGCTGATAGAGAGTAGCAATAATCAAATCCGAATCAAAATCCTCGGGGGTCTTCTCGTTCCAATTCTCCTCCCGGGGCTTCCTCTGTCGCTGCCCAATAACACGGCGAATCGCCTCGGGCTGGTAATCAACCGTAAGCCCCCTAACAACCGTGTACCCATTCTTGTCGGCCTTGGCGTTTGCATAAAACTCGCGAACCACACTCATCGGGACCACCTCCGGCGACTCATAAAAAATAATCCACCATTTCTCTGCAATCATCGGCAATAACTCCCCATCCCTCCCCGATGGCAAAACCCCCTCTCCTTTAGAATCGGCTTCGTCAAAAGCCAAGTATACTCCTCCTCAGCAGCCCTATCCACTAATCGAGGTCTCGCAGCCGTACCCCTCGAAGAATCAGCAGTAGGAATGGTGCTTCTGCTATCAACAGTTCGAGATCTCTTAGGGGCCATTAAAACTGAGAATAAGTGTTTGAAATTTGTGTTTTGTGTGTAGGAGAGAGTTTTTAAGTTGAAAGTATATGGGAGCGTGTATGGAGAGGTTGTGTGTATATATAGGGTAGGATTTAGGTTTAGAATTAGAATAGGATTGAGGTTTGTGGCTTGTTTGTAGGAGGAAATTCGTGGGTTAATGGGGTTATGGCTGATATGGGATAAATAAATCATGATTGTGTAATTAAATATTATATTATTTATACATGATTTGGGCTACTAGGCCTAATAAGAAGATGTATGATATTCAGACCAAAAAGGTTAACACATTGATCAGGCTTGATGGACCAGATCAGGCCTGATGGAACAAAGAAGGCCCAAAACCCTGAATATTAATTAATTTCGTAATTAATTAATAAGGGAAAAATCAGATATTGAGAAGAGTCCCAATAAGGACATAAATCCTTGCAGATTAGCCTCTAAGGGACCTAGAAGGATAAGGAATCAGTTTCCTACCATTTAGGACTCCAAAGTCCATTCTAATTCTGAGACTTGGCTACCAAGTCTCCTATACCAAGTCCAATTCAAGGACCCCCAACATCTATATAAGGGGCCTCACCCCACAAATCAGAACTACATTTTTTGACTTGATCCTTGGCAATCAGCAAGGTACATAGGCATCTTGTTAAAGCAGATTGAGTCACGAAACACAAGAGCAGTCAAATCGAGCCTTGAAGGTCACGTTTCTTAGTAATAAATACAGCAGTTATTATACTTTAGTTTTTGATCCATAACATTTGGCGCCGTTTGTGGGAAAGCACAACAACAACCATGGCGAGAACACGGAGAACAATTAGAGCCCTTGAAGGAGGAACACCAACAGGGACAACCCAAGTGATTTCATCAACCGTGGAGGTACCTCTTTATTCAACTTATGCAGCCACGCAAGGAGAAGCCCAGATAGGGGCAACTGAACCTCAGCCATAAGGGACGATTCCCTCGGCTACTCAAGGTACGAATCCCCAAGTTCAACAACTACATACACCTGTGAATTCTCGACCCATTGGGTATGAGTATTCAACTATTGTGACTACTAACCCCCATATGGGATGCCCCTTTACCCCGAGGTTGGAGGAAGCGGACATGCTGGGCGAAGTGAGGCACGAGGGCGATCGCCCCCTATATACAAGGTTTGGCTCCAATCCCTAAGGATCAGGAATTTTCTGGTCCTTACACTAAGAGAGACTCCGAATCTTCAGATGATGAAGTGGCCCCAAGAAGGAGGCGTGCTGGCAAAGAGCCGATGGCAGATGGTCGCCAACGTCCTAGGAGCACCCAAGGGACGAATTCCCAAGAAGTGTAGATAAGGATCAGGGCTCATGAGGCTGAGATTCAAAGGCTGAAGTGCGACTTGGAGTCACACCAGAACACCAGACCCCCATTACCCCCAAGGGGGAGGAATCCTCCCCCTATCATAGACCTGGATGGTCCGATATAGAGAAGGGTTGTTGTCCCAAGGGCTGATCCGAGCAATCTTTTTCCCTTGGAGATCCTGATGATCCTACTCCACCATTCACTGAAGAAATAATGAATGCCCATATCTCAAGGAAGTTCAAGATGCCCACTATTAAAGCTTATAACAGCACTGGAGATCCCGCCAATCATGTCAGGATATTCTCCAATGCACTGTTGCTACAGCCCGTGAATGACGCTATTAAATGTCGGGCCTTTCCTCAAACCCTGTCGGGTATGGCTCAAAGGTGGTATAGTCGTTTACCCCTAAACTCTATTGGGTCATTCAGAGAACTAAGTCAGGCTTTTATTAAGCAATTTATCAGTGGGAGAGTGCATGAGAAAAGTTCAGCATCCCTAATGAGCATTGTGCAGGGGGTGAAGGAATCCTTAAGAGACTAACTGAATCGTTTCACAAAGGAAGCTTTAAAAGTCTCGGACCTTGATGACAAGGTAGCCATGATAGCACTGTAGCAGGGAACTAGAGATGAGTTTTTGAAGATGTCCTTGGCCAAACGTCCCCCCCTGAAAGCATGCTGCAGCTCAAAGATAGGGCAGGGAAGTATATCAAGGTGGAAGAGAGTATTAGGAAGACAGTCGTGAGCAACAAGCCCGCTGGAGGCAAGAAGCGGAAGACCGATCTAGAATACATCGCTAAGGACAAGTATCCTAGAACTGAGCAGAATCCTGACTCAATTCCCAAGAGAGGAGGACCTGGAATTTTTTTTACTGAGTATGCTAAGCTGAATGCTCCAAGGAGCCAAATTTTAATGGAAATCGAGAAAGATCGAGATATTCGCTGGCCTAAGCCCTTGAAGGCCGATCCTGCCAAGTTAGATAAGAGCAAGTATTGTAGATTTCACAAGGATGTTGGTCATGACAGCGATAAGTGTAGGCAACTGAAAGATGAAATTGAGTTCCTTATTAGAAAAAGGAGATTGAACAAGTACACTGGAGATGTAGGAGACATGAGCAACAACGTGAGAAAAAACTTTGATGATCGAAGAAGAGATTAAGAAGACCAGGGGCGAAATCCCCAACCTAGGGGACCGGTGATAAATACAATCTTCGGAGGACCGCGACCCCGAGGGCCTGTGATAAACACAATTTCTGGAGGACCAACTGTTGCTGGGTTATCCAAGAACTCCAGGAAAGCGTATGCTCGGGAAGTTATGCATATTGTTGGGGAAGCCCCGAAGAGTGCCAGGACAGGAGTAACAATGTCTTTTGATGATTCTAATTTGGAGGGTGTGAAATTTCCCCATGATGACCCGTTGGTCATAACCCCGATAATAAGGAACAGCCCGGTGAGAAGGGTCCGTGTGGATAATGGTGCTTCAGTGGATATCTTGCTCCATGACACCTTTTTAAGGATGGGATATAACGACTCCCAATTGACCCCAATCGACATGCCGATATATGGATTTGCGGGAGTGGAGTGTCCCATAAAAGGGATAATCAAGTTGCCAACAACCATAGGTCAGGAACCAAGGAAAGCAACTCAGATGTTGGACTTTGTAGTGGTGAAGGCTAGCTCGACTTACAATGCTATCATGGGAAGAAAAGAGATACATGTCTTCAAGGCAGTCCCTTTTTCCTACCATTCAGTTATGAAGTTTCCAACCCGAGATGGGATCGGAGAAGAGAGATGAGATCAAAAAATGGCTAGAAGTTGTTATGTGGACTCTTTGAGGGCAGACGGAGTTGGGGGGCAGGTTCTTCATATTGAAGATCTGGATATCCGAGGGAATGATGAGAAAAGAGGAAAGCCAGCAGAAGACTTGGTTTCTATTCCTTTAGCCCCCGAAGATCCTGAGAAGGTGACTTTTATTGGAGCCACGCTTGAGGAGCCCCTTAGAGGGAATTTGGTGAAATTTTTGCAAGAAAATAGTGACGTATTTGCATGGTCAGCAGCTGATATGCCAGGCATAGACACGGAACTGATTACTCACAAGCTGAATGTGGACCCAAATCAG
This sequence comes from Apium graveolens, assembly GCF_009905375.1. Taxonomy (NCBI): domain Eukaryota; kingdom Viridiplantae; phylum Streptophyta; class Magnoliopsida; order Apiales; family Apiaceae; genus Apium; species Apium graveolens. The sequence continues at coordinate 93,750,664 of NC_133647.1, read as the reverse complement.
AAGACAGTGAAGCAAAAGAAAAGAAGTTTTGCTCCAAAGAGGCAAGAAGCTATAAAACAGGAAGTAGAGAAGCTCTTAGAGGCTGGTTTCATTGAGGAGATTCAATTTCCAGAATGGTTAACAAACCCTGTAATGGTAAACAAGGCCAATGGAAAATGGAGGATGTCTGTGGACTTCACTGATCTGAATGATGTCTGTCCTAAGGACTATTTTCCATTACCAATGATCGATACTTTGATAGATGCCACTGCTGGGCATGAGATGTTGAGCTTTATGGATGAGTTTAGTGGATACAATCAGATCAAGATGCATACGGACGACATTCCAAAGGTATCATTTATCACTAACTTTGGTGTTTATTGTTATCTTGTTATGGCATTTGGTCTCAAGAATGCAGGAGCAACCTATCAAAGTTTGGTAAATAAAATTTTTAAGGATCTTATTGGTAAGACCATGGAAGTCTATGTTGATGACATGTTAGTCAAGAGTCTAGTAAAGACTGACCATATAACCCATTTGAGGGAAGCTTTTGAGGTCCTGAGATATCATAAGATGATGTTAAATCCTACGAAGTGTGCTTTCGGAGTAGGGTCTGGAAAGTTTTTAGGATTAATGGAGCCACCAAACACTATCAAAGATGTTTAGAAGTTCACAGGAAGGGTTGTTGTGCTGGTACGATTCATCTCCAAGTCAGGGGACAAGTGTTTGTCGTTCTTCAAGTCCTTAAAGAAGGTCAAAGATTTTGAATGGAGTGAGGAAAACCAAAAGGCATTTGAGGGATTAAAGAAATATATGGCTCAGGCCCCGTTGTTGGCCAAGCCAACTTTTAATGAAGTTTTATACTTATACTTGGTCGTTTCAGAGAATGCCTTGATCGCTGTATTGGTCAAGGAGGAACTGAAAATCCAGAAACCCGTGTACTATGTCAGTAAAATTTTGCACGGAGCTGAGTTGAATTATTCGACTATTGAGAAGTTTGCTTTAGCCTTGGTAATGGCTTCGAGAAAGTTACGTCCTTACTTTCAGGCTCACAAGATTGAGGTGCTAACAAATCAACCCCTGAGAAATATCATTCATAGTCCCAAGGCTAGTGGAAGGCTGATTAAGTGGGCAATAGAGTTGGGAGAATTCGACATCAAGTATAAGCCACGAACGGTGATAAAAGCCCAGGCATTGGCTGACTTCGTGGTGGAATGTACCATACCCAACCAAGAAGTCGGGGGACAGGAAGATACCATATCTCAAGACAAGGAAGTTGATAAGGAGGACAAAGAAAAGGTTGATAAGGAGAAAGAATATTAGGTTCTCTATTTTGATGGAGCATCAAAAACAAATTCAAGTGGAGCAGGTTTGGTTTTACAAAGCCCTGATGGGTTCTTAATTGAGTATGCCATGAAGTTAGACTTCCCAACCACAAACAATGAGGCAGAATATGAAGCTCTTATAGCTGGTCTTGGCTTAGCAGGGACACTTAGAGTCAAGAACATAAAAGTCTGTGGAGACTCGAAGATGGTCATATCCCAGGTGAAGGGAGAGTTTGAGGCAAGGGATGATATGATGGCCCATAGGAGTACCGTCCTAGTTCTCCCTATCTTGTTCGACTTCTGTTTTCTCAGTATGAAATATTTTCTCCTCCTCCCCATAATCGGGGTCATCCTACATGTTTTAAATCCTCATTTTCCACTTCATTATGTTATGGGTTCCTTCTATCTTGATGGCGACCTCCCTGACTATCGCATTCAGGGTTTTCCCTAAATATTATTCCTAGAACAATGGCTTTCATTTAAGATCTCTTCCTTAAGCTCTTGAACGTTTGGAACCCAAATTCAGTAGAAATACCTCATTATTCCCTTATCATCTTTCTCGGTATTAATCTCTTCTCTATTTATTGGCTCTCTGCCTTCATTCATCACTTTTTCTTGGCATAATATGATCTTTTCCAAGAATTCGGGCTGTATTGCAATCTCAAACAGCTTTTCGGTACCGGCTCCGGTTACCTTCACTTCTATTTCCATTTTCTCAAAATCTCTTATCAACTCTCCCAAAGACATTTTCATCTTGAGTCTCTCTTTTATACTAAGGGTATTAGCCACCATTTTGGCTTTCCCTAGATGATAAAGAATCTCATAATCATAATCCTTGATTAGCTCTAACCACCTCCTCTGGCGCATGTTGAGCTCTTCCTGCGTGAAAATGTACTAGAGCACTTACGGCTTATGTAAATCTCAGACTTCTCTCCATACAAGTAGTACTTCCAATCTTTAGGGCAAAACTATTGCCACGAGCCCAAGCTCATGGGCGGGGATATCGAATTTTATATTCCCTTAATTGTCTTGACGCGTACGCGATTACCTTGATGTGCTGTATAAGAAGCACCCTAAATCCTTATGCGAAGCGTCACTACATATCATAAAATCTCCTTTTCCATCTGACAACACCAATATAGGGGTCGTCACCAATCTTTGCTTCAATTCTTGGAAGCTGTTCTCGTATTTCTCTGTCCATTCAAACTTCTCAGTCTTACGAGTAAGCCGCATTACACGGGATGCAATCTTTGCAAACTTGAACGAACCTCCAGTAGTAACCGGCCAATCCTACCTTTGGCAGTCGCCCTGACTACGGTCATCAATTCCTCAGCGGTCCTTTCTTCATTCTTGTCAGGATCTCCCACGGGATCCTTTTCAGCAACAATCCCTTCTAGGATAACATCCTTAACCGTTACATCCTTAATATGAACATCATCTGGTCCCTCATTAGAACGCTCTATCGGATCCACAATCTGATCTTCAATAAGTAATAAAACATCATCGCGCTGTTGCTCCTCAACCTCAGGGTTTGGAGTCCCGCTACCATTTACGATAACGAACTACGCTTTTATCACGATATTTATAAGGGTTTCCATAAGGGTTTTAACTGTCAGTACTACGTTAGGTAGCCCGACTATGAACTTGGCAAGAGTTCTTATTAACTTAGTGAACTTATTATCTTAACGCCACATCATCTCTGAGGTTTATAACGCTTAGCTCTGATACCATTTCTGTAACACCCCCAAATTCGGGGTCGGGGATTCGGGTTGTCACGAGTTCTATTTCCCTTATCAATACTTAATCTTAATAGTCAACCAACTATTGCGTACTGTGACCCCACAATATACACACACACACACCACAAGTTATAGTCTCAGAGATGAATACCAAATAATAACACAAGTCATTTTATTCCACATTATAAGCCATTACACCTCAAGAGGGTTTCTGAATAAATTTACATTTCTTTACCATTATTACAATTCATATAGATACATAAGTCCGGTACATCAGAAGTTGAAAGCCTAGCCTATTGGTACTTCCTACCTCAGCTACAGCAGCATCAACGCCTACAAGAAACTGCGGAACGTTTCCTATCCGCTCGCAAATTGGGAGCTTGGTCCTGTTCATCTTGTCTATCTGTTGTTGTGTGATGAAAGAAGAAAGCAAGGGTGAGCAACAAGCCCACCGAAATAATATGTATAATAATTAACAATATATGAGCATTCTCATAGTACTCATGAAAGTCTTGGTCAAAAAGAAAAGAACCAAGTTGATATCTTAACGCGACCAAGTCGCAAAATATTTAGTATATATATACATATATATTTTTCACAATCTTTGAAATCCTCTGACATGTATAATATACATAGAGTTCCAGTTTATAACTGTATAAAAATATCGTTGCAAGGTGATCTCATATATCTAACCTTGTCTCAACGTTTTTCTGAAAACCTTTGTCATTCATAAAATAATCATTAACTAGATATAAGTTGAAAAGATGAAGTTACAAGATATTCAATATACTTATATCTTTTTCCGAATACTACTTGAACTACCACCATTCAAGGTATAAATAATTCATCACATAGATGAAGCTACACGACAAAACTTGTATAGAATCAATCTTTGAAATATCATCAAAATGAAATGAAGTTACGAGATACTTCATTTGATGAAAACATCATTTTGAAAACTCGACCCTGCCAACACTCAACAATCGCCCAGCCGTAGCCTTTCTATCGAAGTGCTCTGGGTAGTGTTGCAGAAATATCCAATTGGATGATGAACTCATTACGGGTGTTTGCCGCGCCAGGAAGACCACTCACGATGATCAGTCGCAATAGTGCAACCCCACCATTTTCTACATGTAGAGGAGAACAGTCGGATTTACTTGTCAACCGAACCCTGGACTCCTAAGGAATGGACCGTCTTAGAGGAACTTCCAGGCCATTTGGGCCAATATAATAAGGCTGGGCCGGCGCCACTCGACCACTTATGCCACTCCTAGTTCAGATGAAATCCATGACTCTGAAACGTAAAGCTCGTTCCTCCTTTCCCCAAGTAGAAACTTGTTGATACGGCTCCACCAAGAAGTCGTATCTAGTTGGAAAGGAAAACTCACCCATATTTCCCAGGCGGTGCTTGTTAATGGATTAACTTGTTCCAAGAATTTTACTTCCCGAGTGTTGGGTAAGTAATCAAAAACTCTTTTATCAAAACAACAACCTTGTTACGAATATAAAATACGCCACAGAGCCGGATACCTCAGGTTTTGAGCGAGTATTTAAATCCCCTTCGAAAGGAGGATCTTAAATATAAAAAAATGAGTTTTGGGATCCGCCCTAACTTTTAAAATCATTTTGAAGACTCGAAAACAATTTTAAGAATGTTTGGAGTAATGCTGATTTAAGGAAATAAATCAGTCCCGATATATTAGAAAATATCTGAATATTATTATTTAAATAATATTCCCATAAGGATAATCTTTATAAAAATAATTGAAGTAAAAGTTTTAAAACTTATACTTGAAATGAATAATAAATAACCAAAGATATACTTATACGAAAGTACGATCTTTATTTGAATAATCGAAAATAAGTTTGATTATCGAAACATTATTCTTTAATAAAATAAAGAATATTATTTAATAAAATAAGCGGAGTCATAAGTCTTCGAATGAATATTCAAAATAATATTCATTAAATAAAATAAACGGAGTCATAAGTCCTCGAATGAATATTCAAAATAATATTCATTAAATAAATAAGCGGAGTCATAAGTCCTCGAATGAATATTCAAAATAATATTCATTAAATAAAATAAAGTTATCGAATAAACCTTATTCGATTAATAGTTTTGAAAACTATATCTATATATATATATATTATACTTGGGAACATCGACTCCCGATTTAGAAAATGTTCACCTTTGGGTCCCCTATACTAAGGGTATACGCAACTACTGCTTATCTCTAGCATAGGTATTATGCAACTGATAAGCATTTGAATCAACAATTAGATATCAAAATTACGAAATAGACATACATATATACCATATCAGCAAGCTCCAATATATCGCAAAATTTGCTAATAACAATCATGAACTTATCACAAGATAATGCATATACATATATTTACATCACAACAACAGTATAACGGGTAGAAAACTTGCCTGAGTGCTCCGGGGTAGACTTAAGCTTAGAGTGGGTCCGGTAACCTATGAACAACAACATAAGCCGGAATTAAACCACGGTCGCTTAAGAAACTAGACTTTAACCAATTGAACCCTAACGTTCGCTTATGGTCACTTCTACGCTTAACGAATCACATAAGTCTTTCGAGTACCCTCGGCTCCACCATTTTTAATAAATTAACCATTAAGAATTTTAAGGCGATTTTTTCGCGAGTACTCTACCAACTGCCTAATATACTTTACATAATTGTTTCATACTCCAATTAGTCATTTAAGGGCCTTAACCAAGGTTTCAAAGTAAGGCGAGGGGTAATGGTTCGTTCGCGAAATGCCGTTACTTAAAACGGCCGTTTCTCCTAAACCGTACATCGGATTCAAGCGAACCACACATCAAAACGAAGCTCATAACATGAACTATCTAAACATGGCAATGGTCAGAATCTAACAGTGAGTTCACGGGTCCTGAAGTTAGGAACAAAACAGTTAAGGAAAATCGGGCATTATGACGTTTATGTTTACGCGATTTCTAATTTAATTAACACTCTAAATTATCATCAATTCACTCACAACCACCAATACAACAATATTCAACCATCATACTACAAACTCAGTCCCCAACTCTAAGTTTTCCCAATTTATCCAACCAATCAAAGACCCAATATTCAAAACCAATACGAATCCACCAAAACTACTTATAATCAAAGATCAAGCCTTAATACTAACAATGTTTCAATAAAACTTAATGGAATCATAAAATCAAAGCTAGGGTTTGAAGTTGATACCTTCCTTGGTAGGTGTTAAGTTGCTAGGAAGCCTTAGGAGCCTTAATCTAACCTCCTACAAGCTTGATATTTCCAAAAAAATCAAGAACACAAAGTTAAGTTTTGAAGTTTCTAAAAGTCCAATTTAAAGAACTGTAAATATGAGGGTCTTACCATACTTATTTGGACGAGACTTGTGAACAAGAGTTGTAGGCCATCTCAAAACCTTTCCAATGAGCTATAGAACACAACATTTGAGTGAGTATTGAAGGAGATATGGTAGTTTTAAGTTGCTGCTCTGGTTTTGGCCGAGAGCAAGGGAAGAAAAAGTGAAGTAAAAATGTTTCTAGTTTGATTAAATGATTTGTGTGGTGTTTAGCTTGGTTACTTCCTTTTGTTTGTTAATTAACCTTTTATCATGGTAAAAATTGTGTGGCTCACAATCAACCAACCAACCCTTCCCATTTGGTCATGCTTATGTCAACTACTTATGTCATCTTATTACACTTGTCTTCCTCTTGTTGGTGTGATGACATCATCATCCACTAACCACTTTGATTAACTCCTAATTACTTGGCTAATGATCGCTGATCTGTTATATGGTTCGCTTAACTTTCGTTCGCATTTATCGTTCGAAGGATCATATACGGGATCTTATTATTTGGGTTCCCCTACCCTTTCTCAATATTTTATATTCCTTTTATAAGCCGCTCTTATAATCCTTGAATTTAAATCCTTTTAATCATGTTACCTTATACTCAATTCTTTTGGTATCTGGTGGATTTTCGGGAAAAATCAAAGTGTTCGGATTTGGATTCTGACGATCTTTACATACACTTATATACCATATAGAGTACTAATAAGACCTCAGAATATCCATAAAAGAACTGCTACATTGTGTGGCATGAAAAGTTTTCTTATTCTGCATAATCAGCAAAATCACTATTCATAAGGTTTACAAAAAGTCCAAAATTTTTGGGGTTATTACACAAGAAGTTAACTTGTCCAGCTCCTTTGGATCCCGGAAGACACTTATATGGTCATGCGCGTCTAGATGCGCGTCAGATGGGTACTCATCCCCTCGGCTGTTGATCATATCAATCAAGAAAGTGTACCTCGATCGAATGGGGAACTCACTGGACTTTTTGGCCACGTTCATCTTGGCCAAACGTGTAAGTCTCTTATCAGCCATCTGAGAAAAGGGCGTAAAAGAAGACAATTTTAAAACATGAGCTATGCAAAAATGAGCAAAAGAAAAAGAAACGAAGTTATTTTACCTGAAGTAAACGCTGCAAAAAGGGGCTGGCTTACTAAGTAAAGGTTTTGGAGACTCAAAAACTCTGACCTACAATTATTTCTCTGAGAGCTTTTGAAGAAGAAAAGAGGAAGGAAATTCAGAAATGAGAATGTGAGAAAATGAGTGACCCTTGTTACTCTTTTATATAGGCGGAAAATGAAAGATGAAAAGGCAGAAAAGCCCATTAAGCTGAAGGCCCAAAGAGAAAACCCAAATTCTAGAATGTTCCAGAATATCTTTAGAGTTATTAAGTTCTGGAACCTTCCAGAATATCTTCAAGAAATTCTTATGGCCCGAAACAGGGCCCAAATCCAAAAAGGGGTTTGGAAAAGTAAAGGCCCAAAACGAGGCCCAAATCCGAAAAGAATTTGGAAAAGTAAAGGCCCAAAACGAGGCCCAAATCCAAAAAGGATTCGGAAAAGTAAAGGCCCAAACAAGGCCCAATCCAAGTTGGATTAGGAAAAGCCCAACGAAGACCGGGATTGAGGTCGAATTTGAGGTCGTAAATCCTATTCGAACTCTTTCGAACAGGCCCCCATAAAATTCGGGTTAGAAGACCAGGATTGATGTCGAATTTGAGGTCGTAAATCCTATTTGAACTCTTTCGAACAGGCGCCCGTAAAGTTCAGGTTAAAAGACCAGGATGGAGGTCAAAATTGAAGTCGTGGATCCAGTTCGAATTCTTTCGAACAGAAGCCAGAAAAGACTTATCAATAAAACCAGGATTGAGGTCGGAATTCTGGTCATAAATCAAACACAAAAAATTTCAGGACCAAGACAAAGGTCACAGGTTTGACTAGGATCCAGGTCGAAACCCTGGTCGTGAATCCTGGTCGAAACCTTTTGAACAGGAATCAAATAAGGCTGGAAAACTCAACTAAAATCCAGGTCGAAGGATCGACTAGGATCCAGGTCGAAACCCTGGTCGTGAATCCTAGTCGAAACCTTACGAACAGGAGTCAAATAAATACAGAAATTGCGACCAAAATCCAGGTCGAAGGTTCGACTAGGATCCTAGTCGAAAACCAGTTCGTGAAACCTAGTCGAAATACTTCGACCAGGAATCAAAACAATGACATAATTTTCGACAAAAATCCAGGTCGAAGGTTCGACTAGGATCCTGGTCGAAATCCAGGTTGTGGATCCTAGTCAAAATCCTTCGACCAGGATTGAGAGGCTGGCCCAAAATGCGATTAGGATCCAGGTCGAAATTTTGACTAGGATCCTGGTCGAAAAAGGGTTGAAAATTAAAAAAATATTTGTGAAAAATTGCAGAAAATTTGAAAAAATCTCGGAAATAAAGGGAAAATTCCTAAAAAATACAAGAAAATTCCTAAAAAAGGAAAAAGGTAAGAAAATAATAGGGAAGTTTTTAAACGACCTTGAAGCTGCATGCAAGGCAAGTCATTGTGAATGTGTAGGTCGCTCCACACTTTACATAAAACGATACCCTGTAAGGGAATGAGTGAACTTAACTTTTGCGAAATCTTATACGGTTTCCCAAAAGTTGGGGGCAAATGATAGAGAATAAATAAATCCTGATTGTGTAATTAAATATTACATTAATTATACATGATTTGGGCTACTAGGCCCAATAAGAAGATATATGACATTCAGACCAAAAAGGTTAACATATTGATCAGGCCTGATGGACCGGATCAGGCCTGATGGAACAAAGAAGGCCCAAAACCCTGAATATTAAATAATTTCGTAATTAATTAATAAGGGAAAAATCAGCTATTGACAAGAGTCCCAATAAGGACATAAATCCTTGCAGATTAGCCTCTAAGGGACCTAAAAGGATAAGGAATCAGTTTCCTACCATTTGGGACTCCAAAGTCCATTCTAATTCTGAAACTTGGCTACCAAGTCTCCTATACCAAGTCCAATTCAAGGACCCCCAACATCTATATAAAGGGCCTCACCCCACAAATCAGAACTACATTTTTTGACTTGATCTTTGGCAATCATCAAGGTACGTAGGCATCTTGTTAAGGCAGATTGAGTCACGAAACACAAGAGCAGTCAAATCGAGCCTTGAAACTCACGTTCCTTAGTAATAAATACAGCAGTTATTATACTTTAGTTTTTGATCCATAACAATGGCTGTGGTATTTTATTTTTGTGTTTTTTCTGTTTTTTTATAAGGCTGTAAAAAAAATCAAGCAGACGGGCTCCAGACAGCTGCCCCAGCTCTCCAAGCGGGCGCCTCAGCTCCCATGCGGCTGCCCCAGATCTCAGGCGGGCGCCTGGGAGGTCTCTGGAATTTTTTTTCTTCCTTTGTTTTTTCTGAATTTTTTTTGGGTTTTTGGATAGAGTACTAACTTCTAAAGGTTCCTATAGTCTCAAATCTTGGGTTGCCTCACAAGAAGCACTTCTTTTACGTCATTAGCTTGATGTAGAGTAGTTCGATCAAGTTGACAATAAAATGGCACTAACCACTTCCCGATTTGCCGTGTCCCCATATTAGTGCTTCAATCTCTGACCATTAAGCTTGAATGTTTGGCCCGGATCGTTCTCAAAAATCTCCACCGCTCCATGTGGAAACACAGTTTTGACGATAAATGGTCCAGACCACCTTGATTTCAACTTTTTAGGAAAAAGTCAGAGACGAGAGTTGAATAAAAGAACTTGTTGCCCCGACATGAATGACTTAGGAGATAGCTTCCTGTCGTGCCACCTTTTTACTTTTTCCTTGTACATTTTGTTGTTCTCGTACGCTTGTAGTCGAAATTCATCAAGTTCATTTAAATGAAGGATTTGCTTCTTCCCAGCTGCATCTAGATCAAGGTTTAACTTCTTCAATGCCCAATAAGCCTTATGCTCAAGCTCCACAGGTAAATGACATCCCTTACCATAGACAAGTTGAAACGGGGACATCCCAAGTGGAGACTTGTATGCTGTTCTATAAGCCCAAACAGCTTCATCGAGCTTCAAAGACCAATCTTTCCTTGACGGACAAACAACTTTCTCTAGAATGCGCTTGATCTCTCTATTAGACACTTCAGCTTGACCATTAGTTTGTGGATGATAGGCAGTAGCAATACGATGATTCATATTGTAGCGCTGCATCATAGAAGTGAACTTACGATTGCAGAAATGTGACCACTCATCACTTATGATTACTCGTGGCATTCCAAACCTTGTAAATATATTCTTATGAAGAAAACTCAACATTACCTTTGCATCATTCGTCGGTAGAGCCTTGACTTCTACCCACTTCGAGACATAATCGACTGCCAGCAAGATGTACTGATTATTGCAGGACGGGAGAAATTGTCCCATGAAATCGATTCCCCAAACATCGAAGACCTCAACTTTAAGCATCACATTTAAAGGCATCTCATCCTTTCTAGTAAGATTCCCAACTCTTTGGCAACGATCACACCTTAAAATGAACTGATGTGCATCCTCAAATAACGTAGGCCAGAAATAAACTGCTTGAAGAATACGAGCTGTTGTCTTTTCACCACCATAATGTCCACCATAAACTGTGGAATGATAGTCTCGTAATATCCCCTCCGTTTCACAGAACGGGATACATCTCCTGATGATCTGGTCAGCTCCTTGTCTAAACAAATATGGTTCATCCCACATGTACCGCTTCGCCTCATGCAGAAACTTCTTCTTTTGAGCTGCATTCATATTATGAGGCATTATATTGCTGACAATATAGTTCACAATATCTGTGAACCATGGCTCTTCCTCCTAAACTACGAACAACTGCTCATCTGGGAAAGATTCGTTGATCAAAGTCTTATCATGTGAAGTAGAATCGGGATTCTCCAATCTAGAGAGATGGTCAGCAACTTGATATTCAGTACCTTTTCGATCATTGATCTCTAACTCAAATTCTTGTAGCAAGAGCACCCAACGAATAAGTCTAGACTTCGAATCCTTCTTTGAGACCAGATTGCGAATGGCAGCGTGATCAATGAATATTGTCACCTTTGTCCCAAGCAGATAAGATCAAAATTTTTCGAAACCAAAGACTATAGCCAAAAGCTCCTTCTTAGTAGTGGTGTACTTCATTTGAGCTTCATTAAGCGTCTTACTAGCATAGTAGACCACATGAAAAAGATTATTCTTGCGCTGCCCAAGAACTGCTCCCACCGCATAATCACTCGCATCGCACATCATCTCAAAAGGTTCTGTCCAATCAGGTGCCATAATAACTGGTGCAGTTATTAAACTCTTCTTGAGAGTCTTGAATGCCGCCAAGCATTCATCATCAAATTTGAAAGGCACATCTTTCTCGAGCAAGTTGCATAACGGCTTAGATATCTTAGAGAAGTCCTTGATGAAATGCCGATAAAAACCCGCATGACCAAGAAAACTACGGATTCCTTTTACCGAAATAGGTGGCGGAAGATTTTCAATGAATCCCACCTTGGCTTTATCCACCTCAAGGCCTTTGCTAGAGACTTAATGCCCAAGAATGATGCTATGTTGCACCATGAAGTGACATTTTTCCCAATTAAGCACCAAATTAGTTTCCACACACCTTTTAAGCACCGAACGAAGATTATGCAAACATTCATCAAACGAATGTCCAAAGACGGAGAAGTCGTCCATGAACACTTTGACATTATTTCCAATCATATCAGAGAATATAGCCATCATGCATCTCTGAAAAGTGGCAAGTGCACCACATAAGCCAAAAGAAACTCTGCGAAAAGTAAACGTTCCAATTGGATAAGTGAAAGTAGTCTTTGCTTGATCTTCCGGTGCAATGCAAATCTGATTATAACCCGAATAGCCATCCAGAAGATAATAAAACTCATGACCAGCCAACCTGTCAAGTATCTGATCAATAAATGGAAGAGGGAAGTGATCCTTCCTTGTGGTTTTGTTCAACTTTCTGTAGTCTATGCATACCCTCCATCCTGTGACTGTTCGAGTGGGGATGAGCTCGTTCTTCTCATTTGCTACCACAGTAATACCTCCTTTCTTAGGTACACATTGCACTGGGCTCACCCAGGAACTATCAAAAATAGGATATATGATTCCTGCATCCAGCCACTTTAGAATTTTTTTCTTCACCACTTCTTTCATGATAGGATTAAGTCTTCGCTTTTGCTCAATAGTCGGCCTGCTACCTTCCTCTAGCAAAATTTTATGCATGCAATATGAAGGGCTGATCCCTTTTATATCTGCTATAGTCCATCCGATGGGTGATTTGAATTCTCTCAAGATCCTTAAGAGCTTGTCCTCATCACTACCTGAAAGGTTAGATGCAATAATAATAGGCAAAGTAGATGCATCACCTAAAAAATCATACCTCAGGTGTTCAGGCAATGGTTTAAGCTCTAAAGTAGGTGCTTCCTCAATAGATGGTTTGAGCTTTCCCTCAGCATTCTTGAGATCAGTACTACCAAGAGATTCAAATGGCATGTTTAGCTTTCGCCTCCAAGGAGAAGCATTTAGATATTGTAGTTGCTCATTGCCTTCCTCATCTTCACTGTCAAATTCCCCCACTAAGGCTTTTTCTAAGGCATCAGACCTTAGCACATGATCAAGTTCTGAAGTTACCGCAGAATCAATCAAATCCACCTTGAAGCACTCCTCATATTATGTAGGGAATTTCATCACATTGAATACACTGAATGTCACATCCTGATCTTGCACCCTCATAGTAAGTTCACCTTTTTGCACATCTATCAAGGTACGACCTGTATCCAAGAAAGGTCTTCCCGAGATTATGGGAATCTTCTTATCTTCCTCGAAATCCAGAATGACAAAGTCTGCAGGGAAGATGAGCTTATCCACCTTTACTAACACGTCCTCCACGATGCCTCGTGGGTATGTAATAGAACGATCAGCCAATTGTAGAGACATGTAAGTGGGCTTTAGATCATACAAATTCAACTTTTTGAAGATAGACAACGGCATTAGATTGATGCTTACTCCCAAATTGCAAAGGCACTTGTCGAATGACAACTTGCCAATGGTGCAAGGAATGGTGAAGCTACCTGGATCTTTAAGCTTTGGAGGTAATTTTTGTTGCAGCACAGCACTACACTCTTTCGTTAGAGCAACGGTTTCAAGATCGTCCAGTTTTACCTTCCTTGAAAGAATACCCTTCATGAATTTCGCATAACTATGCATTTGCTCCAGAGCCTCAGCAAAGGGTATGTTGATGTGAAGTTTCTTAATCACCTCCAGAAACTTACCAAATTACTTATCCAGCTTTTGTTTTTGCAATCTATTAGGAAAAGGTGGTGGAGGATAGAGCTGTTTCTCCACTGTATTACCCTCAGGCAGAGTGTGTTCAACAGTAGTCTTCCTTGGTTCCGCCTCTTTCTCCTTTTGCTTCTCTTCTTCATCTACAACTTCAGCTACTCTATCTTTTACTTTTTCAGCATCAACAACTTTTCCAGACCTTAAGGTAATAGCTTTGACTTGCTCTTTAGCTTCCTTCCTGCCTGGCACTTCAGTATCGCTGGGAAGTGTGCCAGGTTGACGATTGAGCACGACATTGGCTATTTGACCAATTTGATTCTCTAAGGTCTTGATAGAAACAGCCTGACTTTTGCACAACAGCTTTAGCTCCTCAAAATCAGCACTAGAAGGTGCAGCAGCACCTCCTTGTTGAGGATATGATTGTCTTTGAGCATATTGCTGAGGTTGAGGGAATCCAGGTGGATTAAACTGTTTACTTACAGCTTGCTGATATGGTTGCTGAACAGTATTATGAGTATTGTTCCAGCTAAAATTGGGATGATTTCTGTTATTAGGATGATAAGTAGCTAGCACAGGCTGCTGCAGTGGCTGATAATTGTTCACATACTGAACAGATTCATTAACAAGAGAACACTGATCCGTAGCATGAGAGCCTACACAAAGCTCACAGAACATAGCTATCTGATTGACTCCATAGTTGGCTAAAGAATTGACCTTCATAGATAGCGCTTGGAGCTGCGCTGCAATAGTTGTAGCTGCGCTGCAATAGTTGTAGTTGCATCAACTTCCAGAATACCTGCTACTTTCCCATGCATCATCCTTTGAGTTGGGTTTTGATGCTCGTTTGCAGCCATAGTTTCAATAAGATTATAGGCTTCAGTATAGCTTTTGGCCCACAAGGCGCCTCCAGCTGCTGCATCGAGCATGGGCCGAGATTGGGCCCCCAAACCATTGTAGAACCCAGTGATCACCATCCAGTCAGGCATACCATGATATGGACAATTTCTCAACATCTCCTTATAGCGCTCCCAAGCTTCGTACATCGATTATGTTGGTTGCTGCGCAAACTGAGTAAGAGCACTCCTCATAGCTGCAGTCTTGGCCATTGGATAGAACTTCACCAGAAACTTTTGCGCAAGATCTACCCAAGTAGTGATGGACCCAGCTGGTAAAGAATGTAACCAGTCCTTAGCTTTATCCCTCAAAGAGAATGGGAAAAGCCTCAGCTTGATAGCCTCATCAGTAACACCATTATATTTGAAAGTACTACAGATCTCGACAAAATTCCTGATATGCATGTTGGGATCTTCAGTCGCAGAACTTCCGAAAGAAACAGAATTCTGCACCATCTCAATAGTGCCCGGCTTGATTTTAAAAGTATTATCCTGAATAGCCGGATGAATGATGCTTGACTGAATATCATCAATTTTAGGTCGAGAAAAGTCCATAAGAGCTGGATCTGCTGGAACTATACGATCACCCATGATTACCGGTTCTTTCTGCTCACTCTCTGTATCCGAATCTTTAAAATCTATCTTATCCGGAATATCAAGAACTGAGTCTGTCTCCTCAGCCGTATCTAGAGTCCTCTTGCGAGTGCGAGAATGTGTTTGCATAAACGCTCGCTAGAGTACCTAAAACACAACCGGAAATAATAAATAACAAGTCTTAATCAATGAGTCCTAATGACCACTGATGGCAAGTACATAAACTAAACAAATTAACACCGAGTCCCCAGCAGCGGCGCCAAAAACTTGTCAGGCACAAAGCATGCGCTAATAATTCACGCAAGTATACGCGCTCGCAAGTAATATAGAATGATTTCTAGTTCGTTCCCACAAAGACTCATACTAATTATATTTAATTAACACTTACTCACCAATGTATGATTACTTCTCAATGTCAAGACACTAACACTTAAGGTTGATTAACTAATTATTAACTACGATTAACTACGAGAATAAAACACTTAAATAACACTTGAATTAACAATATTAAACACACATGAGATCATAACTTCATTACTACTTCCTTCAATAGTTATTGTTATTACCCTTAGCATGTAACTGTGATGATATTAATCAAACAACACGAAACTGATAAAAGCCAACTTTTATTGTACAAGTACCATTCTACCCAGCATCCATAATTAAGATAGAAATTGAATAGGCATCAATTATGTTGAGACCCTATATGTCTACAGAATTTGACAACATAACAATTTAAGCGTAAGTTATTCATTATGATTACACAGGGCAAGTAAAATGTTAGATTTACCCACTAATCATGCATACAAATACACGAACCTATGCTAGCATGGCAAGTTTTAAATCTCAAGATTCACTGTCGCTTCACAAGAGATTAACAGGCTATCTTATATGTTCGCGACGCACATAAGACGAATAAGCACAACCTATGCTAGATATCATACAATCATCACATACCAAGGTATTAAACAATTAACTAAAGAAATCCATATTAGATCCGCTACGACCCCATGATCACGATTAGCCCACGATAGAACTTATCGTCACCATGGGTTCATATGAAAATATGATAATAACGCGATAATTTAAACTAATAAAATACTTATTAAAACCAGAGTACGTCACAATAGTATTAAGGTTCAAAGTAAAGAAAAAAAGAATCCATTGTAACAACGAATAAAAGAATCACAAGATAACGTATGTTTCCTCTTCTTCGTTGCGGTGTGCTAAAACGGTCTTCTTAATCTTCTCTCCTTGCTCCTTACTTGATTGATACTTGTAGCTTCTTCTCCCTATTGTGAAACATCTCTCAAGATTACTTATATAGAAGTCCACAAGAATCAGCAGTCTCAGAAGCCCAGTAGAACACAAATTAAAAATACAGCATTAAAATTCTCGACCCCAGGCGGCCGCCGCCCCAGCTTTCCAAGCGGGCGCCTCAGCTTCCAAGCGGCCGCCCCAGATCCCAGGCGGGCGCCTGGCATGCTTCTGGAAAAATGACTGTTTTGCTCCTGATTTTGCTGATTTCTTCGCACAACTCCACGCAACTGATTCCAAGTACTTCCCTAGGCTTATTATGATGAAATCTTCCTACATACGCAAGTTATACCCTGAAATGCAAAACACTAGAAAAATGCGTCAAATACACAAAATACTTGATTTCAAGACATCAATTCAAGACATTATAAGACGTTCTAAGTGGTCTAAAATGCCACTTATCATGCAACACGATAAAGTCATCGCCTACGTCTCCAGACAACTAAAACCTCACGAGTATAAGTATCCAGTAATTGATATAGTGGATTTATAAATGTGAATAGCATGCTAAAATGGACTCTGGTACTTACACAACACACTACTGCACTTGTTTTGTTAAAAATATGCTAGTCAGTGATATCCAATTATCTCAGCTTTTATTTATATACTGTTGTTCGGAATGATTTACAGATTTCGGATTTCATGTTGATTATAGTTCTATTCTTATAACTGTTTACATTACTGTTTCTATCTTGATATTCATATTTTGGTACTGCTGAGCAATTATGCTCACCCTTGCAACCCTATCGCAGATGCCTAGAAGACCAATCAGACCTTGGCAGACCCGTGTCTCCGCCACTTCAGGACCTGGATCCTCAGAGGTAGTTAGTATCAGATCAAATGCGTTCTGATGAGTTGTTGAATAAGTTAGTTTGTGTTAGACTTTTGAATAAATGGTTTGTCATAATGTGTAGCTTGGATCATACTTGAACATGGATCGGATCTTGGTTCGGGGTCGAGTTAGTATATTTTTATAATAATCTTGTTGTTTATATTTTTAGTAATTGTGTTAAGTGATGTCAACTCCTGACCCCGGGGTTGAGGCCGTCACAATTATGGTATATTGGTATCTAAGATTCCAATATTCTGTGATAATACAAGTGCAATAGCAATCTCAAAAAACTCACTTCAGCACTCAGGAACAAAGCACATTGATATCAGGTATCAATTTAACAGAGCGAATGTCACAAATGGCACTGCGGAATTATATTTTGTACCGACAGAGGATCAAATTACAGACATCTTCACTAAAACACTTAACGAAGACACTTTCTCTAAGTTGGTTAGTGAACTTGGAATGTTAAATCTTTTTAATTAACAAATTAGAAATCAATAACTGCAATTTGTCTCAAATAAATCCACTTGTTATTTAATGTCAATATTCTGAGAACATGTGGATTTATGTGTCATTATTTACTTCTCGTATTTCAAGTATTTGTGTGATTGTATCTAATTGATAAATATTTAAACACACTCATATTGATAAATTATTTGAAAATAATTTAATCATTATTGGTTAAGTTATAAGTAAAATATTGCAGCATAATTTTGGTTTAACTATTTAAGAATTTATCAATTCAATGATAAAAGATTCAATAGTAATAAACCAGAGTTGTGATTTTTTGTAGCATAATTTACATCATAAAGATACAGTTTTATCAAATAAATAATAATAATTGTATGATTATGAATAAAATTATGAATTATCAATAAAATGGATTTTAGATCATTTAATATTTAAAGAATTCATTTTATTGATATTTTTATAGCAGCACATTATTTGTTTTAATTTTATTAAATATTTTTCTGAAAAGAAGAATTTTAATAAAATCTAAAAACAAGTAAAATATGAAATCTAAAAGTAGTTTAACTACCAACTTGCGACATCCATTTTGTTAGTCGCAGGTTGTGACTTGGACTGTGGTTAGTAATCAACCTGCGACATATAAGTTACTAGTCGCAGGTTGTAACTTGGATTATTTTAGGGGTCAACCTATGACATTCTATCTGTTAGTCGCAGGTTGATACTTGGAATAATTCGTGTATCCAACCTGCGACATACACATAACTAGTCACAGGTTATTGATTGTAACCAACTCAAATATGCAACCTACGACGTTCAAATTGCTTAGTCACAGGTTGATGCAAAATAAAGGGTAAATGTGTCCAACCTGCGACGTACAAATCGTTAGTCGCAGGTTGACACTTGTATGTTAATCTGTGTGTTTTTCAGATCTGTGTGTGTATAAATATCATTTTTCAATCGCCACTTATTCTTTAACTATACATACACACAGTAGTAAGAACTGCAAGAGAAGAGGCCAAATTTTTAATTGATTAAAAACATACCAAAACTCTGTCAAAATTTAGTTTGATTGCAGAATATTGTTGCCCAGACTTAGACCTTTCTATTGACCGTAAAATCAAGTGTTTTCACCAGTTAAAAGGAGAGTTCTGAGCTTGTGGTTACCTAGTATTAAGGTTGTGTTTGGTTGTGCTTTTTATATCACTTAATTTAGCTATTTGGTTATCTAGGGATCTTTGGTAATTGTTTATCATTCAATATTTTGTGTGTTCGATATTAGTTAATTGCATTAATTTTAAGTGCACAATTAATTTGTTTTATAATCATTATTTTATTCTCAATTTTTTTAAATAAAAAATATGGGAGATAATATTCAGATTTTAAAAACAAATTTTGTCTCGATTATAAAACATGATCCAACCCAGCTAGGTGATTTTGAAAAATGGATCTGATTTCTAAACGAGCATTCGATTGTGCATTAAGCTTTGATTACTAATGTTCCACTGAATGTTGAGCTCCTCAGACATATATACAGTACAGCACATGACATATCAGATGACAACAGGGTAGGATTCTCATTTCTCATCGGTGATGAAACAATACAAATCACTGAGAATGATCTTAATGAACATTTGCAATTTCCTCGAGATAATTTTGAACCAGCACCAGGTGAAGGAGAACTGCTCACTTTCTTCAGAGACATCCACATCAATATGCAAAATAACACATTTCCCAAACACTTCAACAAGATCCATCTGACAAAATCTTAGAAGTTATTCTTCAATATTCTATCCTTCTGTCTGTCTCCCAAGACTGGTGGATTTCATGGAATCACTCAATTCATGAAGGTTGTTGGTGTAGCTGTTGCTAGTAATCTACGAATCAAGTTTGGGAAAATGATCATGAGAGAAATTTTAGAGAATCAGGCTCAACATCAATCACACATTCTCTATGTCAGATTTATTCAAATTGTTCTAAATGGAAAGCTCATAGAAGCTCAGAAAGAAACAGTTTATAGTGAGGACATGGAACCATCTGTAGAATTGACCTCCAATCTGGTGTCTACCTTGATAAGAAAGAATCCTTATCCTAACAACAACGACATCTTCGTGATGGACTTCATGCAAGAATTCTTTGACTCCATTGCTGAAGCACCTGCCTCTGAGTCTGAAGAAGCTCAAGTCCCTGAGGATCAAGCCCCTATTACTGTGAATGAGGATACTGAAGGAGCAGAAGCTGAACAAGAAGTGAATCCTTAGACTGCTCCTGATGCTCAACCAATGAATACTGATCAAGAACCTGTAGTTGTTGAACAGCCAGAAAAGGTTTCTCAACCTGAAGCTGCTGAACAACAAGCCGAAGCTGAGTCACATCAATCAGAGACTAATGTTTGCAGTCCATACTTCACAGGTATGAATGAATCTTCTATGAGCACTACTTTTGATGATCTAGTAGATATAGATTCACTCAATATTACTGAATTTCACACACAACTTGCTCAAGAGCAATTACTATCAGGAGGCAGTGAATTTGTTTTCCCGTAAATTCATAACCACCCTCTAGAGCCAATACATAAATCTCAAACTCTCTTAGCCAAAACCCTGGAGTATAAGGACCCTATGGATATAGAGGGAGAAACTGCACACGATACAGCAAATAAGGAATGTACATTGAGTGAACCCGCAGCTCTGTCTCCAATGAAGCAAAGCAGTATCCCCACTGAGACAACTGTAACTTCCCATGTATCTTCCCAAAAGGATACAATGGCTGAAAAGGCAGATAAACAGTTACTAACTCCATCTTCTCAACAAGGTGTGTCTATTGAAATTCGCCCGTCGGCCACGACATCCTGTAATGAGTCTAAAACACTCTCCAATATTCAAGCTCTTGAAGCTTTAAATGAGTTGATTAGAAGAGTTCTTTTGGGTGAGGAAGTATTGATAGAAACAGGGCATTCAACCATTTTACGGTTAGAATATCATGTTCAAGGTCCTTCAATGGGTCAACTACCTTCACAGGTGTTAGGAGAAAGTGTTGTAATCGCTGCCAAATCTAGCACATCAATTACCTCCCCAGGACTAATAAATCTGGATGCATCTGCGGATAGGGGATCCAACATAGGTGCGGATCGGAAACCCGTTGGCAGTGAACCAGATTCAACAGGTGCGCCTAAGGGGAAAGTATCTTCACAGACACTAGAGGTAACTGAGGAACAGATGCCCCATATAAGGGCCTCAGTGATCCTCCCAGAGATTCCAACTCTTGACCAGTCATCTCTTGATGACAGGAAACTTGTCTTGCACAAGGATCGGGAATCACGAACTCCCATTGCACCACTACTGACCTCCTTAAAGATGGCTCCAGTCTTTTCTGCAGGTTCGTCTTCTCAATCTCGGAGCTATGAGTGGACTGTATCCGTGAGGATAAGTGATACACCAATACCTAAATCGAGTGATAGAGTGATGAGTGATACACTACAAGAAGCCTGTGGGACACCCACCATCCAAATTCACCCTTAGATCTGTCAAATTATGTCACTAAATCCTACCTTACTGAACCGTTGTCTTTCAAAGACAGTTATCTCAAAGAAAGGCTGGCTCTTAAGGATCAATATCTCCAAGAAGAATTATCTTTCAAGGATCATCAAATCGCCAGTCTTTCTGACCAACTTGAACATCAGCAAGCAGCATTCACCAGTTTACGGGAATTCATTGAGAGATCTCTATCTCACACACGAAAAGGAAAGGAAATTGCCAATACTGAGCCAAAGATCTCAGTTAGCAAGCAAGCACCAATCCCGGTCTCCACTGAAAGAGCTCTTTCCAGTACTGGGCCAACGACCTCAGTCAGCAAGCAACTGTCTGTTTCAGAACCATCTTCCCAAGAGATTCCTATCTTGATCTTGCCTTCTCAATCAACCCCATCTCTGAAGGATAACACAACTGAGGGGGAGAAATGGGTAGAGCAAGAAAAAGTAACTGCAACTGTGAACTTAATTCAGGATGCTTTTTAAACAGCTAAACCTGGTTTTGATGAATTTGGAGTTGAGCTTCAGGAAGAAAAGGAAGTGGAAGAGAGGATTGATGAAAGAGTGTTGTTGAAAGCAAGACATACTGCTGAGAAGAGTTCTTCTACTCAAGGGGAGCAATCAACTTCAAAACAAGATCTCTTAAGCAAAGTCATTACAAGTCAAAGGGATCTTCTGTCAGAGGTATATGCCCCAAAGCCCCTATTCTCAAAGTATGAGTTGCAGGAAGGAGAAATAGATGAAAGCGATGTTCCTGAGGGTTTTGAACCCAGAGTTGAAGCTGTGATTTATGAAGAGAGGAAAGTCATAACTGAGGATGAAGAATTTGAAGATGAAGATGCCTTCTCGAATGACTGCTTGTATTATGGATTACCTGAAAAGCTCAATCGATCCTATCAAGAAATTTAAGAAGATATTGAGAGATCAAGAGCTAGAGTACAGTGAGCAATACAAAGAAGGGAAAATAGAGAATTAAGGGAATCTTATCTTCGAGTTAACAGGAAAGGAAGTGGATGGTATGAAATCAAAAGGAAAATGGACAAACCAGAAAGTCATCCCAAAATAGACCCTGGCAACAGGAATCTTATGAACAATATAGAGAAGTACAGAAAGGACTATCGAAATATTCATGAGTTCTACTCTCAATTCAATAGGGTAATCAGCGGCACCACTTTGAATATCCTAGCGAATGGATGGAAGATTATTGTCAACCACAAAGATGGACTTAAATGAAGATCTTTACCAGTGTATTGCAAAAGATAAATATAGTGGAGATGTTCATCTTAGCTTCAAAAATCCTGTGGTTGAGATCGAATGAGAATAAATACTTCAGAGACAAATTTTGGAAAATGATGATGGATGTGTCTCCCCAAGCATTCCTTACTCCATTTGTGATCAAAGTAGTTGCAGATGGTAGACTACAAAACATCTCCATGTCTGATCAACAGATAAGATCCATTCGATATCTACAACTCACACTCTTGGAAAGTCAACTCAGAAGCAAAAGAGTAAAACCAGAAGCACCAGGAGTTAAAAGATCAGAAGCAGACTTTAAAGCTGTTGAAGTTCTATATGCTTATAGGCCAAATGACAAAATGGTCAAGGATATAGAAAAGGACATGAAGAAAGTTCAAAGAATTTATCATGAGATGGTGTTCATAAATGGAGATCTAGAAGTTAATCTTATAAAAGATAGTGAACCTATCATCAACACCAATAGTGAAGGGGAACTAGTCTTTAGGATTAATAAAGCACTGATTAAGATCAAGGACTTCAGAAAAAGCAGGTCAGAATCAATATATCAAGCCTTAATGGACGTCAAGCTCTCTACATGTAAGAAGGACAAGATTGCTTTGATTTCAATCATAAAGATACTTGATGAAGTAGTGGAAGAAGAATCAAGAAACGACACCAAGAGAGTACGAGGACATTCTAAAAGGATAACAGTCTTCGTAATATTAAAGAGATCTACAATGTTGTTTGATCTTGTTCATAAGTGCTCCAAAGTCAAATATCTTCAGATGATGCTCAATGAACTGAATAATTCACCTCCAATAAATGCACTGGAAATAGAAGCTTGTAATTTGGTCCAAGATAGACTGGATTTTCTTAAGAATAGAAGCAAAGGATCATCTCCCCTAGAATCAACAAAGTCAACTGATCCTAAAAAGAAAGCTCCTAAGAGAAAGTCGCTTCAGACTCAATCCACTCAAGAGGCAGAAGGCAGTCAAGGCAAGAAGTCCAAGAAGACAAAGACAAAGAAGACATAGATAATTTTTTCAGGCTAGAAAAACACTTCTTTATAATTTGTAACTTAAGAAATATGGAATTGAATATGTAATCCATAATGTGTTTAATATCTTTATCTGTTTTAAGGTTGTACTTTTTCCTATTGTCAGCTGAGTTATCCTTAGGGATTCTCTTGTCGAACTCTAACAATCAAATAGGGGGAGATTGTAAAGCATAATTTAATGTAACATGTAATCGAGGAATTATAACTCAACATGAAAATAAATGCTGATAAATAATATTAAACTGTGAAGCACATGAACCCTAAAGATAAAGACATGATACATACAAAGAATCAAAAGATACAAATGACTATCTAAGTCCATACTCAGGTCATGGGAAGAAGTTTATTAACATGTTCAAGCCTCCATGAAGAATAAGACATCAAAGGACTTCCATAAGTAGTTACATGGTTTGATTAGAAGTATTAAAGTTTAGGGGTTCAGTGACTGAAGCTGAAAATAACCTTCAAGGATGTATCAGCTCTACAGTGCAAAAGGAACTGAATTATATCAACTCATGTTAGTTGTTTGTGAACTAGACCAGTGCACTAAACATCAACAATACAGAAGAGATTTAATTCAGAAACACAAGGAAAATAGAATTGGTACAACTATCGAAACAAAGAAATTCACCAAGGAAATTGTATACAGTAGCAGGTTGCTATACAGTCGCGGGTTGGCTATATAGTCGCAGGTTGACTATATAGTCGCAGGTTGAGCTGTGACATAATTTGTCCAAGTCGAAAATCAATTGTACAATCGCAGGTTGAAAAGAGTCGCAAGTTAACATGGATAAGTCACAGGTTGGGAATTCTAAGTCGCAGGTTGAGATAATGTCGAAGGATAAACTCTTGGTCGCTGGTTAGAATTGCTAGTCGCAGGTTAACAATCTCTTTGTCTCCAGTTAGCACTTTGGAGATTTTCAGAATTGTATTGCAGCATAAACAAGGAAAATATATGGTGTAAACAATGCCACCTTTCTAATTGTTTGTGAAGACTACAAAAAGAAGCAATTAAAGTTTAATTCAATGGGTTATCTTCTTCAGCTTTCAACAGAGTGTTTACGGGAGCTCCATTAAAGAACCTCATTTATTAAGCTTGTAAACATATTGTTATGCTGTTGAATTTATTATAGCTAATCAATTCATTGATTAGATTGTAGCAACCTCAAGGATTATATTAATAAAACAATATATTCCTCAAATTATTTTGTGTCTATTTTGATTCCGCACTTATAACGAAGAACTTGTAAATGAATTGAAAAGATTGTAGGTATCGTATTCAACCCCCCCTTCTACGATACTTTGGGAATAACAATTGGTATCAGAGCTTGTTGATTGACATACAAATCAAGATCTGGAGAAAGAAACAAGTTCTTAAAAAATTTCTTGAATTTTTTAATTTTCAAAAATTTTCATTTCTTGAAATTTTTGAACTTTAAATAATTTTTATTCTGCCAAGATAATGAACAACCAAAGAATTGGAAGTATCAAGGTTCCCCCATTCGACAGATATAATTACAACCTATGGAAGAAAAAGATGATGATGTTTATAAAAGCTTTGAATCCACTCTACGTTGGGATATTACTGAATGGCCCCTATATTCCGATGGAAGTAGTTGATGAATCCACAACTGCAACTGGTGCAAGAATTCCTTCCACGTCTACTCCCAAGGATCCGTCTAAATATACGGAGACTGACAAGGAGTTGATAAATCTGGACACAAGCCTTCAACTCATAATTGTGGAATCGACCGATAATGATATAAATAATCAACTTCTAGGATGTAATAGTGCAAATGATATATGGGATACCATTGAGCTTTTAATGGAAGGTACAGAAGAATTCAAAGAAAATAGGATGAATATTCTGACGACTCAGTATGAGGCATTTAAAATTCAACCTATAGAAACACTGTCTTCACTCTTTGAGAGATATACAAGACTGTTAAGTGAATTAAAGCTGCAAGGGAAAGTTTATCCTATACGAAAGTCTAACAGAAAGTTTATGACAACGCTCCCAGTTCACCTGGAACAAAAGAATACATCAATCAGGGAAAGAGCATATTTTATTGCTATGTCCCTCGATGTAATCTATGGAAAGCTAAGAACTCATGAACTGGAGCAAGAGCAGAGAGCTATTATATATGGACCTGGTTCTATTGACAGTAAGAGTACGACACTTACGAAAACCACTGCACTTGTAGTTCGTGAAACTGAAACCCAAGAAGATAAGGTTGCACCCTCATCAACAATCAAGGAAATTATCGTAGCTGAAATTGCTCATGGGGAACCAGGGGATTAAAATGAGTTTTACACTCAGGAAGAACTTGAACAGTTGGAGGATAAATCTATGGCATACATGGCTGAAAAATTTAGTCATGTTAGATTCAGAAGGAAACCCAACTATAAACCAAGGGGTTCATCAAGGATATTTTAGAAAGGAAGCTACTCATCAGGGTCAAGCTCCAGAGGAGGCTACAAGTCAAGTTGGGTAGACAAGAGCAAAACAAGATGTTACAACTGCAATGAGTTAGGGCACTTTGCATCTGATTATAGAAAGCCCAAGGCAGTAAAAGAAAATGATTCCTATGAAAAGAAGGAAACTTATGAATATCTGAAGAGGAGAATGAGAAGCTGAAATATATGATGAATGCTTATATGCTTAAGGAAAAGGGAAGAGCGTAGATTGCTGAAGGAAAAAGTTAGGATGATACTGATTCAGATGAAGAGGAATAGTATGTAAATCTAGCTCTTATGGCAGACTCTGCAGAGGAATCATCACAATCATCTCAGGTTCCTGAACTTACCACTATAGATATTTATGTGTTTGAATACAGATCTACTGTGCGTGAACTTACTTTAGAATTGTATAATGTTCATACAAGCATGCTTGCATACAAACTTGAAAATGATAAGTTAGTTCTTAAAGCTGAGAGTTTAACCTCTAGAAATGAAGAACTATAATTGCTTGTAGTTGGCTTTGAAGACCTTAAACAAAAGAATGAATATCTAAATAATAAGGTTAAGTGTAAAGCAGACATATAAGCCATTCTTAGAACCCAAATTGCTGACTTAGAAAAGAAGTTACAGGAGTTTAAGAATGCAGCTTTGACTTAGAAGGAGATAATAGATTGTCAAAGATTTAAACCTAAGACTTCAATAGGACTTGACTATTCAAAGATGAAAAATAAGAAGCATAGTAGTGCATCTGAGATAAACATGTTTGTCTCAGAAGAGGTTCCATATGTTATTAAAGATACTGTATCTCCGTTGTTCACTAAGTATGTTTTAGAACCTTTGGATGAAGTAAGTTTGCTAATCAATGAGGAATTGAATGCTGAAGATAGAGAGAAGGAGAAGGTAAAGGAATCCCCTAAGACTCCTGAGGCTCCAGCTAGTAAAGCCAAATCCATAGCTGACCTAGGTAATAAGGTGGATAATAAGCAACCTGACACACATAAGAAACCAGAGCCTATAGTTAATTATAAATCTGGTAAGAGTTCTAAGGTTAAGGCTAAGAAGAATATAAATGGAAAGGTAGGTGTAAATAAGAAATCTGATTTTGCATCTTCCTCATCTGCATCTAGAAAGTTATGTAATAATTATAATTCTGCTGCACACCTTACACATGCATGCATCCAACGAATAATCCTATGAACCCTCCGGGCCTCGGCATTAACATCACTAACAGATTATCCCTCATACAACCGCATACGGGCAACCTACTCCACCATCTCAATATGAACTCGCTACTCGGTCTCCAGCATTGACGTCTGCTGCCAAGACTCACATCCAGCCTATCTACCAAAAATCTGAACTCAGGGATACGATAGTACACAAACTCTCGATCTTGAGCTAGCTTCCCACCAACATGGGCAGGCACTGGTATAGTAGTTTCTCAATCAGGGGCTGGGGTCTCTGGAACTGGTCTCAGGGGAGAAATAGGCATAGGGGCCTTACTGCTCTCAGATGGATCCTCCTCAGGGTAGAACTAATATAGGGGCTCCACTGATGGGGGTGGAATAAAGTCCACTGGGGAACCAGGAAAACTATTCTCATAATTAACATCACTACCACTACTAGGGTCTTGAGAGGAAACATAAAACAACAGACAAAAAAACAACATTTGGGTTAAATAAAAACTCCAACTGACTCAATGACCTAGCTCCATTTATTACCTTAACCTATTTATTTAACTTAGAATATACTTAATAGTCTAACTCAACTCTATATGAGTTGAACACTCTCACAATATTAATTACCCAAATACCCTTTTATCCTAACTTGTCTCGGGGACTAGATCATGTAGCTCTGATACCAACTTGTGATGCCCTCAATCTCGGGGTTAGGAAATTAGGACCCACACACCAATATACTAATACCATAATAACATAAATATAAGAAATCCTGATACCAACAGGATCTAAACAGGATAAAGTATGAGACAAGATTACAACTACCAATGAGAAAATAATATTATTACAACCCAAAATATGAATAAATTCTAATTATTCGATTCTGACTTGGAATCGACAGATAATCCAAAAGTATTTGATTAAGTTAATTCACTTCCCACCATCGCTTGCTCACACAACAATTACTTGATCTGGCATCTGAAATCCCTCAACACGATAGGGACCGCTAGGAACGCTCTTGCGAGCGGTACGCCTAAGTCTAGCCATCTTATTTCGTAACTTCCATGGTTAGATCAAAGCAAATAAATGAGCAAAGACGCTCATCAAGTAACTATATAGCAGTTCTAAATATCAGCATAAACAACATTAACTGAGGCATTCTATTTATGGATAAAACTAAGCTAGGTGGAATTATTCTTTTAATGGCTAAGTAAAGGCATTGAAAAAGGTTCGGGCTTTCACGATTCAAAGTTTGGGAGAAAGCTGACATTCATCACAAATCAACAACAGGGCTCTCAAGGAGTGTCTCATTTCAAAGGAAGCAATCATTCAAGCTTCGAGAATCGATAACAACATAAAGTGACAGGGTTCTCGATCAAATTTCATCACTTTAAAGAAGATACTACTCGTGTTATTTCATTTCAAGTAATTAATCAAGTTGCTTTATCAAAGATATACATTACCCTTTTTATAAAATATTAAAGAACCCTTGATTGAAATATCCATCTTTTAAATATAATATGGGTGATCAGCCCGTACTGACCTCCATCCGGTTATTAAGGTACCTACGGCATTATTTCAGCCTTATAGTGGACTAGCCCCGCTAGCCTCTTATATGACTGGACTAGTCCCACTAGCCTCTTACGTCTCTATCCAATCTTCAAGAAATTCATTTGGAAAACCTTTGTATTGGAATATAAGAAAGTTTATCTAAATTCAGTTTTAACATTGCCGATAAGTGAAATCATTTGGACTCTTTCAAGTCGAAAGTCATTCTTAAGTTCAATTCAAGAATTCATTGAAAGTGAATAAATTGAGAGTAAGCAGGGATCATAAGTTAAAGATAGTGATCAAATGTTAATCAATGTATAAGGTGGCAATAAGGATAGTTCCAATGAACGATACGTAACAAGGCATAAGGAATTATCGGGGAATCTCAGTTAACAAGATATGACATATGAAAAGTTCATAAGGCTCTCTTTAAGGTCTAGATGATCGTAAGTTAACAAAATATAAGGATAGGGTATACATATTTGAAACAAAGGGGTTACTAGTAAGGTTCATCACAAGGATTGATAACAAGTTCATCGCAAGGGACAATAACAGGGTTTCCACAAGAATCAACAACATGGAACTTTCATTCTATCATTGCATCAACAATATCCTCTCTATAACAATTAATAATAGAAGGTAGAGTTACTTGCCTAAAAACTCTTTCCTACTTAATGGAACCTGAGCTATTGCCACCTAAGATATCCTTCCCTTTACTAGACTAAATGCCTCAACTATTTAAATCTACAATACAAAACAGAACCCTAATTAGCAACTTGATCGATTCCCGACCTTTCTCAGAACGTCTAACTCCTACCCCAAACATTTTAAACTTTAACTTACAAACACGAGAATGATCACATTGCACATAATAAGATATATTCCTATACTCTTAGTATCGTGACTAGTTAATACTCAATATCTAGCAAATAATCACTGATTCAAATATCACGACATGAAAACAACTTTTCCCTTTTCTTTTTATCAAAAATTCGAACCAAACATAATAGAACCAAATAAATTCTTTTGATAGTCAACATGCACCCACTAATACAACCATGTATGCTTTTTAGATTAAAACCAATCCTATCTCAAACCTTAAAAAAACATCACATTGACTCAATCAAGTTTTTCAAACCAATTTCTTTCTAAAACTATGTCTAATCCAAGTTTTTCAATCAAAAAAATAACATGCAAATAGCACAAATCAATATGCAATTCACAAAATCGTGAATCAACTTTAATCGAAGCTAAAAACTATCAACCACCATCAATTCGAACCATTCCTGTGGCGCCCTCCAAACCCGGGTCAAAAGTTTGGGGTCCACACACACCTTATTTACCAACTACCACGGACCGCAACAGGTTAAAGTATGCACACAAGCCAACACACCTACTTATATTACAAACGTTCAAATCCCAACTATTCCAAACTCATAACTGAGTATTAAACATTATTACAAGCTTTTACAAACTCAAATTATCCTAAAAGAAGCCTACTAGCTTAGCTCGATCAACCTGAACCCCTAGCTCTCGCGCTGGACTGGGGATCCTCGGTACCAACCGGTTCCTTCTTAACTGGAAAAGGACATAAACAATATCGCACAAATGAGCTAACTAGCTCAGCAAGTCATAATGACAAAACTGAGAATAAGGATCATCAGGTAAATATGATTATGATATCAAGTGAACAATGGATTATAATTTAGAATTGGATATTATATTTTCATGTTAAAAACCAAGGTTAGGCTGCTGATCAGTCACGCACTAACCCCGAGCAAAGCACACAGCACTGCTCTAACTACTGGATCCAAGGCACACATTGGCCTAACTTAACCATTATATGGTCTGACCACGAATATGGTCCACAATTTTATAAAAACAATCCAATTCTACCATAATAACAGAATAAGCAGTAATAAACAATGAAAAGGATCATTAACAACATTGGACATTCATTAATGAAAATGGTTTCAATCTATATAAAGATCCATATGGCATTTCCAAAGCTTGGCTATTAGGTAATGAAAGAATTGGATAACAAAGGAATCAACATTTCAGGGTTCCAAGGATTTGGTCTTTCAAAGCATAAGATACAATGGTTTGATTGTGTAAGCAATCTGGTTCAGTGTTTGATATTTAGTTTGTATGTATTTGTGGAGTAGTATCGTATATTTGAGGTTCATATTTGGGTATACAACAATTGATGGTCTAAAAAGAATCAGGTTTACGGCTCAAGATCAATAACTGGAATCAAGGTTTAGGGTTCAGTGCTTCAAAGCACTTGCAATTAAAACAGGAATATCAATCACGATAATATCTCGAGAAAGTTCAGAACACTTGCCTGGTACTAGCTTACTACACTGCACTTGCTTTAAATCACCACTGTCTTACTCCTTGACTATCTGTTTCCCTTTCCTACGCCTTGCCTCTTCTGCTCACATATCATAAGCATCTATCAATATTTAACTCATACGATTCTATTCGACACATGCTTTTATCTACCCTTCGTTTCACCCAAATCCGATTAACGGATTGAAAGTTACGTAATAAACAAGTAAATATCGAATACACAGACCGAAGGTCCACCAACAAGTCACATATAACACATAGCACGTCACATAATCAATAATATATTATTTATAAAGAAGACTCGGGTCATAAACAGGCTTTCGGGTACTTAAAATAATTTTTAAAACATTTTTCGGAATTAAAAAGGATCATTGGATCAATTTCGGAATAATAAACAGGGTTCGGTTGGCCAATTCTAGCTTCAAAACAATTTCATAATAATTATCGAGCCTTGAAAACAATTTAAAATAATATTTTAAAGCTCGAAACTATTTTTCGGAATTTTAAATCATTTTTAAATAATTAAATCTAATTAAATAATTAATTAAAATCAATTAATAAATAATTAAATCAATTAATCAATTAATTTTCGAATTAATTGATCAATTAATTGATTAAAAATTAACTGAAATTAATTAACTAATTAATTTAGATTTATTTTTGAATTAAAAATAATTTTTGGAATTAAAATAATAATTTTTGGAATTTTCAGAAATTAAAATCGAATTTTCATAATAAAATAAATAGGTAATATGATTTTTGAAAAATTTTAAAACACGAATCCTAAATTTGCACACTCTGGAAACTTCAGGCACCAAACTTCATCCTCCCCAAAAGCAGGTACCAAACTGCAATTTACACCCCCCCCCCCCCCCCCGTCTCCGGAAAATACAGGGGTGGCCGGAGAATTCGATTCCGACACCCTCACCTCACCATCTGCTCCAGATCATATCTACAGACAACCAGGAATCGATTCATGCAATCAAAACACATCAATAACCCCAGACTTGGCCGGAAATTGGCCAAGAACATCGACGGTTCCCGGCGAAACATCGAAAATTTAAAAAGACAACTCCCTACGATTCAAGCATCCTTTGTTAACGAGCTATATACCAATCGATTGCAAATTTCATAAGTAACATAATCCACTATAAATCAACAGCTAATAACCCCTAAATCAAAAAGCCCCAAATTTCAATTGAAAACATTCATACGGGTTATAAACCCTAATTTTAAAATTCGAGAACTAAACTCACTTTTGAGCATGTTATTGAACTCTAAATTATACGTATGACATATGAAAATCATCAGGAAAACAAGCTCTACAACATGCAATCATCAAATCATACAAACAATCATCCGAACAAAAATTCATATTTTTAATAAAAATAATTCGAAATTAAATAAAAATATAGAAAAATAACCTTGATTTCTGCAGTTCTGAAACTTGAAGAAACTGAAAGAACACCTTAAAACCTCTGTTTTGGTTACTCGAGCGTTCCAAACGGAGATCAATAACACCTTCAATTTGTGGTTTGATTTTCAGAAGGGTTTATGAATATAAGGATTTTCTCTGAAAATTATATAATTATCTGTCTGTAAATGATTTTGATACGAAATAAAATACGGGAAAAGGCTCTTTATAATTACGGAAAATTAGTATCCCGTTGGATCATTCCGGATATAAAACGGTACGTTTATTTATAAAAACTGATCCAACCGGTATCGGTTTTCAGGACAGTTATCCAAATCAGTACAATTTGTACTGCGGTCTTGGTCTCAGCGCCTGGTTACACGTACTACGAGGTGATAATTGGGATAGTTTAATAAAA
Organism: Apium graveolens; assembly: GCF_009905375.1. Taxonomy (NCBI): domain Eukaryota; kingdom Viridiplantae; phylum Streptophyta; class Magnoliopsida; order Apiales; family Apiaceae; genus Apium; species Apium graveolens. The sequence continues at coordinate 93,717,623 of NC_133647.1, read as the reverse complement.
AGCTCCCGTTTATCGAAAATACGAGTTTTACTAATTTACTGAAACGAATATTGTATCGAAAATGTTGCGCCGGGACCCGCGCAGGACAAACCGTACGCCGGATCGAAAAAGTCAAAACATGGAATATGCTCGGAATATTACAATTAGGTTAGGAAGGAGTTCTCAAAAGAGTTTCGGGTTCCAAACACATAACAACGGATGACGTCGGTTGGTTCCCGTTTTTATAAAATAGATTTTAAATACTCGGAAAAAGATTTTATAAATTTCATATGATTCTTATAAATCCATAAATCAACATAAAAATAATTAAGAAGATATGACAATTATCTATATTTTATTTTGGACATATAAAAATTAAAATATTCAATTAATAATATTTTTAAACATCCAAACACATTTAACACTTACCAATTAATTCACAGAATAGATACTGAACACATATATTAATTATTTATTAACAAAAATAATTACACGATATATCCCGGATATTACATCCTTCCCCCCTTAAAATGATTTTGTCCTCAGAATCTCCTAAGAAAACAAATGAGGGTACTTTTCTCTCATATCACTTTCTAACTCCCAGGTTGACTCTTCAACCTTTGGGTTTCTCCATAGTACAATTACTAGCTTTACCACTTTATTCCTCAATACCTTCTCTCTTTTCTCTAAGATCTCTATCGGACTCTCTACATATGACAAATCTGCCTGAAGCTCCATTGGCTCATATTCTATTACATGCCTGGAGTCTGGATTATATTTCTTAAGCATTGATACGTAAAAAATATTGTGAATGTGCTCCATGTGCGGAGGTAATGCCAACTCGTAAGCTATTTTGCCAACGCGCTTTAGAATCTCAAAAGGTCCGACATATCTTGGACTCAGCTTTCCTTTCTTTCCAAACCTCGTTAGTCCTTTCCACGGTGATGCTTTCAGTAGTACCAAGTTTCCTTCTTCAAATTCCATGTCTTTCTTTGACTGGTCTGCATATTTCTTTTGACGGTCTTGTGCTGCTATCAATCTTTTCTAGATTACTTCAACAACTTCCTTTGTCTGCTGCACCAATTCAGGTCCAAGTATTTTGCGTTCTCCTACTTCGTCCCAATGCACTGGAGATCTGCATTTGAGTCCATAAAGGGCTTCATAGGGTGGCATCCCAATACTGGCATGATAACTATTATTATAAGCAAACTCTACCAGAGGTAAATGCTCGTCCCAACTTCCTTTAAAATTAATAGCACAAACACGAAACATGTCCTCGATTGTCTGGATTGTTCTTTCACTTTGGCCGTCCGTCTGGGGGTGATAAGCCGTACTCATATTCAATTTTGTTCCCAAACATTCTTGAAAACTTTTCCAAAATCTTGAATTAAACCTCGGGTCTCGATCAGATACGATAGACACAGGAACTCCATGACGAACTACAATTTCCTTCAGGTACATATGGACCAACTTGTCGAGCGAAAATCTTTCATTTATAGGCAGAAAATGAGCTGACTTGGTAAGTCTATCCACTATAACCCAAATGGCATCATGATTAGCCCTTGTCCTTGGTAATCCAACTATGAAATCCATGGAAATATGTTCCCACTTCCACCCTGGAATCTCCAATGGTTGTAGCAATCCACTTGGTCTTTGATTATCGGCTTTAACTCTCTGACATGTATAACATCTGCTAACCCATTCCGCAATTTCTCTCTTCATATCTGGCCACCAATAATTTTCCTTTAAATCTCTGTACGTTTTGGTACTCCCTGGATGGATTGAATACCTTGAATTATGAACTTCCTGTAAAATTTTATTCTTCAGCTCCGTCACCGGTGGAATCCAAATTCTTGAAGAAAACCTAAGAATACCTTGATCATCCTTCTGCGTGCACAATTCCTCACCTACCAAATGATTCATATCTTGATCCATTACATCTTCCTGACACTTCTTTATTTTCTCTAACAACTCCGGCTGAAAAGTCACACTATACATTTTTGCTTCATTAGGCCTGCAAACATTAATCTCCAATTCCAGTTTCTGAAATTCCTTATATATCTCTTCAGGTACTGATAACACATTTAACTTTTCCTTTCGACTTAACGCGTCTGCTATAACGTTCACTTTACCGAAATGATAATTAATCGAGTAGTCGTAATCCTTGATCAATTCTAACCATTTCCTTTGCGTCATATTTAATTCCTTCTGTGTGAATATGTACTTTAAGCTTTTATGATCCGTAAAAATCTCGCACTTTTCTCCATACAGATAATGTCTCCAAATTTTCAAAGCAAAAACTATGGCTGCTAGCACTAAATCATGAGTAGGATATTTCTGTTTGTGTGGTTTCAATTGCCTTGACGCATACGCAATCACCTTATCGTGCTGCATTAAAACACATCATAGTCCTTTGTGAGAAGCATCGCTATAAATTACGAAATTCCCTTGATCGTCTGGAAGTGACAAAACAGGTGTTGTGATTAATCGTTTCTTCAATTTCTGAAAACTTTCTTCGCACTTGTCGTTCCATGTAAACTTTTCATTCTTCCGTGTAAGCTTTGTCAATGATGTTGCAATCCTTGAAAAATTTTGAACGAATCGACGATAATATCCGGCTAATCCCAAGAAACTTCTTACCTCGGTGGGTGTTCTCGGTCTTTCCCAATTTGTAATTGCCTCGATCTTTGCTGGGTCCACTTTGATCCCTTCATTACTGACTATGTGTCCTAAGAACTGAACTTCCTGTAGCCAAAACTCACACTTCGAGAATTTAGCATATAACTTCTTTTTCCTTAAAATTTCCAAAGCTGTTCTCAAATGTTCTGCATGATCCTCTTCCGTTTTTGAATAAATTAAAATATCGTCTATAAACACAATAACGAACTTGTCCAAATACTCCTTGAAAATTCTGTTCATCAGGTCCATAAATGCTGCCGGGGCATTGGTCAATCCAAAAGACATCACTAAAAATTCATAATGTCCATACCTTGTTCTGAAAGCTGTCTTTGGTATATCTTCTGGCTTGATCTTCAGTTGATGATATCCCGATCTTAAATCAATTTTGGAAAAAAACTTGGCTCCCTTCAATTGATCAAACAAATCGTTAATTCTGGGTAACGGATACTTGTTCTTGATTGTAAGCTTGTTGAGCTCCCTATAGTCGATACACAGTCTCATGCTTCCATCTTTCTTCTTGACAAATAATACCGGGGCTCCCCACGGGGATACACTGGGTCTGATTACTCCTTTCTCTAATAGCTCTTGCAATTGCTCTGCTAGCTCTTTCATCTCAACAGGCACCATCCTATACAAGGCCTTGGATACTGGTTCTGTTCCAGGTGTTAAGTCGATTGCAAACTCAATTTCTCTATCTGGAGGAAGTCCTGGTAACTCGTCGGGAAACAGGTCTGGAAATTCATTCACTACTGGAATATCTTCAAGTTTTGCTGGCTCCTGACTTCTGTCAATCACATATGCTATGAAATGCTCGCATCATTGTCGTAATAACTTCTTGGCTTGAATCATCGTTAAGAACTTCTTTACTTGTTTCTGACCCTTGAACGTTACTATTCTTTCGTCTGGCATTTTCACCATTACCTTCTTATTTCGACAATCTATCTGAGCATCGTGCTAAGATAACCAATCCATCCCTAATATAACGTCAAATTCCCCTAACTTAAATGGTATCAAATCTACACAAAATTTACTACCAGAAATCTCAATCTCACAATTCCCACAAACTTGATTAACAGATATTCGTTCTTGATTTGCCAATTCCACAGTCATTATTTCATTTAAATACTCAACTGGACAATTTAACTTACTAACAAAATCTTAGGAAACAAACGATCGAGTTGCTCCCGAGTCTATTAACACTTTGGCACATAAAGAATTCACATTAAGCGTACCTACCACGACATCCGTATCCTGGATAGCATCCTTCACAAACATGTCAAAACTCTAGCCCTTGGAGTCTCATTCACTGCTGGGGTAGATCCCATAATCCTCAATGCATTACTGACTAGGGCTGGTGTCTTGCAATCCCTGGCTATATGTCCTGGTTTCCCATATTTAAAGCACGTAAATCCAATGGCTGGAACCTTCACTGCTGGATTCCGGATAGGCTGATCCTTATTTGCCGACTCTCTTGCTGGCTAATTTCGGCACTCCCTCGAATAGTGCCCTTTCTGGTTGCACTTGAAACAAAATATATTCAGCTTATTACAAACTCCCCCATATTTCTTCCCACATACTTGACAATCTGGAAAAGTTAATCTCAACTGATTCGGCTGATTCGCATTAACTGGACGGTTGCCCTGGCCTCCGTCGCTTGCATTTTGTCTCCTGAAATGAAAATTCCTCCCTAGCTGAAACTTGCCCTTCTTAAAATTTGGAAACTTCCCTGGTTGTGACTGACATTCATTCCCTTCAAATTTCCTTTTCTTATTTTCCTTTTCCTTCTAGAACATCTCACTCTCTGTCTCTGCGATCATAGCCTTCTGTACCACTCCTGCATAGGTATCCAATTCAAAAATGGCTACCTTCCCTCTGATCCATGGTTTCAAACCTTGCTGGAATCTTTTAGCCTTCTTCCTGTCAGTATCCACATACGACGGCACATACCTTGACAATTCCTCAAACTTACTCTCATAATCTGTCACCGACATATTCCCTTGCCTTAATTCTAAAAACTTCAGCTCCATCTGATCTTGGACAAACTGAGGAAAATACTTTCCTAAAAACAATCCTTAAACCTCTCCCAAGTAATAACATCTGTACCTTCTAATGTCTTCACCATCTCCCACCAATAGGTGGCCTCATTCTTCAGATAGTAACTTGCAAACTCAACCTTCTGTTCTTCCTTTACTTTCACTAAGGCAAATGCCTTCTCTATTTCCTTTAACCAAACATTTGCTTCAATCGGCTCTAGGGATCCCTTGAATTCTGGTTGGTTTATTGCTTGAAAAGTTTTGAAAGTTACCTGGGGATTGGTCTGTCTTTGTTGTTGTTGTGCCAGGTGAACTGTTTGTTGGGCCAAAATTTGGAGAATCTGGGCTATTGCTGGGTCAATGGGTCCTGGGTTCACATTTGGATTTGTATCATCTTGGTTGTTATTGTTGTTGGTTTCTTCATTCTGGGTGTTGGTGCGGGTATTTCTTCTAGGAGGCATTTTTCTGTAAAGAATCAAACAACTTATTTAGCTTTTAAACCAAATTCTTTATGGAAAATAAAAGTTTTGTAAAACAGAAATATCTCCTTCTTGAAAACAGTTATAACTAAATAAATTGCATGCTTCTTTACAGAATATAAACAGTTATGAAAAGCAGGGTACATGGTATCACAGGGGTATAACTGGTGCAATAAATAAGGTAAAGTAAAACAGGTGCAATAAAGTAAATGACAGTGCTGAAAAGGAAAAAGGTACTGATATATATAGATCAAAAGTTTTAGGTAGTACAAGCGTAAAGACGCATCGGAAGTAAAAGCAAAAGGGTACAACAACCTACTCACTAGTCAGCATAACTAGTCTATAAATACAACTCAAAAGTCTACTGATACACACTACACACTACTGTACATACTATACAACCATCACAATATTGCTCCGCACCTCTGGATCTCTAACTCAACTCCAAGGAAACTCTGGTCCTGCCAGCCTCTCAAAGTCCTCCATCACCTCAGTAGCCCAGCCTATCAGTGCATCAGGGCCTCTGCCAGGTAGTGTAGCTCCATGTAGCTTAGCCTCAAGAACCCTCTGTGTCACATGAATCTCGTCTCGAAGCTCCCTCACACCACGATCAACATCAGTAGTCCTAATGATATGCTGTAACTCTCTGATCTGGGCCAACAAGGAATCACGCTCCAATAGAAGAGCCTCATACCGGTAGTAAGAAACTGGGGGTAAGGTAGACTGGAATGGGGCACTCGCAACTGAATGCCCAGTGGAATCTGAGTCAGCTGGTGGGGGTCCTCTGATAGGTGGCCTCATGCCTGAGGGTGGAATAGCCTGCAGTGGTACGGGCTGCAACACAGGTGGAGGTAGTATAGCCAACACTGGTGGAACATCAAGACGTGGATCCGAAGACGGTACTCCAACTGAAGGCTCTAAGTGATCAGCTGATACAGGAATGAAAGAGTCGGCCATCGCTGCTATCTGAAATCATATCGCAATATAAGAATCTTGAACCATAACGTGAATTACACTAATACCTGTTATACCGAAGCACTCAATCTCTCAAGGTTCTATCTTTATATTCCTTACTTCTAATTCTAACCCTCTACCCATTCCTGTCAACCTAGGCTTGTGTCAGTGACTTATAACCTGTAGCTCTGATACCAAACCTGTGGCGCCCTCCAAACCCGGGTCAGAAGTTTGGGGTCCACACACACACACCTTATTTATAACCTGCTTATAACCTGCTTATAACAATAATAAAGATAATAATAATATGCAGTGACCCTACTTACCAACTACCACGGACCGCAACAGGTTAAAGTATGCACACAAGCCAACACACCTACTTATATTACAAACATTCAAATCCCAATTATTCCAAACTCATCACTGAGTATTAAACATTATTACAAGCTTTTACAAACTCAAATTATCCCAAAAGAAGCCTACTAGCTTAGCTCGATCAACCTGAACCCCTAGCTCTCGCGCTGGACTGGGGATCCTCGGTACCAACCGGTTCCTTCTTATCTGGAAAAGAATATAAACAATATCGCACAAATGAGCTAACTAGCTCAGCAAGTCATAATGACAAAACTGAGAATAATGATCATCAGGTAAATATGATTATGATATCAAGTGAACAATAGATTATGATTTAGAATTGGATATTATATTTTCATGTTAAAAACCAAGGTTAGGCTGTTGATCAGTCACGCACTAACCCCGAGCAAAGCACATAACACTGCTCTAACTACTGGATCCAAGGCACACATTGGCCTAACTTGACCATTATATGGTTTGACCACGAATCTGGTCCACAATTTTATAAAAACAATCCAATTCTACCTTAATAATAGAATAAGCAGTAATAAACAATAAACGAGATCATTAACAACATTGGACGTTCAATAATGAAAATGGTTTTAATCTGTATAAAGATCCATATGGCATTTCCAAAGCTTGGCTATTAGGTAATGAAAGAATTGGATAACAAAGGAATCAACATTTCAGGGTTCAAAGGATTTGGTCTTTCAAAGCATAAGATACAATGGTTTGATTGTGTATGCAATCTGGTTCAGTGTTTGATATTTAGTTTGTATGTATTTGTGGAGTAGTATCGTATATTTGAGGTTCATATTTGGGTATACAACAATTGATGATCTAAAAATAATCAGGTTTACGGCTCAAGATCAATAACTGGAATCAAGGTTTAGGGTTCAGTGCTTCAAAGCACTTGCAATATAAAACAGGAATATCAATCATGACAATATCTCGAGAAAGTTCAGAACACTTGCCTGGTACTAGCTTACTACACTGCACTTGCTTTTAATCACCACTGTCTTACTCCTTGACTATTTGTTTCCCTTTCCTACGCCTTGCCTCTTCTGCTCACATATCATAAGCATCTATCAATATTTAACTCATACGATTCTATTCGACACATGCTTCTATCTACCCTTCGTTTTACCCAAATCCGATTAACGGATTGAAAGTTACGCAATAAATAAGTAAATATCGAATACACAGACTGACAGTCCACCAACAAGTCACATATAACACATAGCACGTCACATAATCAATAGTATATTATTTATAAAGAAGTCTCGGGTCATAAACAGGCTTTCGGGTACTTAAAATGATTTTTAAAACATTTTTCGGAATTAAAACGGATCATTGGATCAATTTCGGAATAATAAACAGGGTTCGGTTGGCCAATTCTGGCTTCAAAACAATTTCATAATTATCGAGCCTTGAAAAAAATTTAAAATAATATTTTAAAGCTCGAAACTATTTTTCGGAATTTTTAAATTATTTTTAAATAATTAAATCTAATTAAATAATTAATTAAAATTAATTAAATCAATTAATCAATTAATTTTCGAATTAATTGATCAATTAATTGATTAAAAATTAACTGAAATTAATTAACTAATTAATTCAGATTTATTTTTGAATTAAAAATAATTTTTGGAATTAAAATAATAATTTTTGGAATTTTCAGTAATTAAAATCGAATTTTCATAATAAAATAAATAGGAAATATGATTTTTGAAAAATTTTAGAACAGGAATCCTAAATTTGCAAACTCTGGAAACTTCAGGGACCAAACTTCATCGTCCCCAAAAGTCCGGTACCAAACTGCAATTTACACCCCCCCCACCCGTTCGCCGAAAAATACAGGGGTGGCCGGAGCATTCGATTCCGGCACACTCACCTCACCATCTGCTCCAGATCACATCTACAGACAACCAGGAATCGATTCATGCAATCAAAACACATCAATAACCCCATACTTGGCCGGAAATTGGCCAAGAACATCGCCGGTTTCCGGCGAAACATCGAAAATTTAAAAAGACAACTCCCTACGATTCAAGCATCCTCTGTTAACAAGCTATATACCAATCGATTGCAAATTTCATAAGTAACATAATCCACTATAAATCAACAGGTAATAACCCCTTAATCAAAAAGCCCCAAATTTCAATTGAAAACATTCATACGGGTTATAAAGCCTAATTTTAAAATTCGATAATTAAACCCACTTTTGAGCATGTTATTGAACTCCAAATCAGACGTATGACATATGAAAATCATCAGGAAAACAAGCTCTATAACATGCAATCATCAAATCATACAAACAATCATCTGAACAAAAATTCATATTTTTAATAAAAATAATTCGAAATTAAATAAAAATATAGAAAAATAACCTTGATTTCAGCAGTTCTGAACCTTCAAGAAACTAAATGAACACCTTAAAACCTCTGTTTTGGTTACTCGAGCTTTCCAAACAGAGATCAATAACACCTTCAATTTGTGGTTTGATTTTCAGAAGGGTTTATGAATATAAGGATTTTCTTTGAAAATTATATAATTATCTGTCTGCAAATGATTTTGATACGAAATAAAATACGGAAAAGGCTATTTATAATTACGGAAATTAGTATCCCGTTGGATCATTCCGGATATAAAATGGTACGTTTATTTATAAAAACTGATCCAACCGGTATCGGTTTTCGGGACAGTTATCCAAATCAGTACAATTTGTACCGCGGTCTTGGTCTCAGCGCCTGGTTACACGTACTACGAGGTGATAATTGGGATAGTTTAATAAAAAGCTCCCGTTTATCGAAAATATGAGTTTTATTGATTTACCAAAACGAATATTATATCGAAAATGTTACGCTGGGACCCGCGCAGGATAAACCGTACGCCGGATCGAAAAAGTCGAAACATGGAATATGCTCGGAATATTACAATTAGGTTAGGAAGGAGTTCTCAGAAGAGTTTCGGGTTCCAAAAACATAACAACGGATGACGTCGGTTGGTTCCCGTTTTTATAAAATAGATTTTAAATACTCGGAAAAAGATTTTATAAATTTCATATGATCCTTATAAATCCATAAATCAACATAAAAATAATTAAGAAGATATGACAATTATCTATATTTTATTTTGGACATATAAAAATTAAAATACCCAATTAATAATATTTTTAAACATCCAAACACATTTAACACTTAACAATTAATTCACAGAATAGATACTGAACACATATATTAATTATTTATTAACAAAAATAATTACACGATATATCCCGGATATTACATCATTCCCCCCTTAAAAGGATTCTGTCCTCAGAATCTCCTAAGAAAACAAATGAGGGTACTTTTCTCTCATATCACTTTCTAACTCCCAGGTTGACTCTTCAACCTTTGGGTTTCTCCATAATACTCTTACTAGCTTTACCACTTTATTCCTCAATACCTTCTCTCTTTTCTCTAAGATCTCTATCGGACTCTCTACATATGATAAATCTGCCTGAAGCTCTATTGGCTCATATTCTATTACATGCCTGGAGTCTGGATTATATTTCTTAAGCATTGATACGTGAAAAACATTGTGAATGTGCTCCATGTGCGGAGGTAACGCCAACTCATAATGTACTTTGCCAACGCGCTTTAGAATCTCAAAAGGTCCGACATATCTTGGACTCAGCTTTCCTTTCTCTCCAAACCTCGTTAGTCCTTTCCACGGTGATGCTTTCAGTAGTACCAAGTTTCCTTCTTCAAATTCCATGTCTTTCTTTGACTGGTCTGTATATTTCAACAACTTCTTTTGTCTGCTGCACCAATTCAGGTCCAAGTATTTTGCGTTCTCCTACTTCGTCCCAATGCACTGGAGATCTGCATTTGCGTCCACAAAGGGCTTCATAGGGTGGCATCCCAATACTGGCATGATAACTATTGTTATAAGCAAACTCTACCAGAGGTAAATGATCATCCCAACTTCCTTTAAAATCAATAGCACAAACACGTAACATGTCCTCGATTGTCTGAATCGTTCTTTCACTTTGGCCGTCCGTCTGGGGGTGATAAGCCGTACTCATATTCAATTTTGTTCCCAAACATTCTTAAAAACTTTTCCAAAATCTTGAATTAAACCTCGGGTCTCGATCAGATACGATAGATACAGGAACTCTATGACGAACTACAATTTCCTTCAGGTACATATGGACCAACTTGTCGAGAAAAAATCTTTAATTTATAGGTAGAAAATGAGCTGACTTGGTAAGTCTATCCACTATAACCCAAATGGCATCATGATTAGTCCTTGTCCTTGGTAATCCAACTATGAAATCCATGGCAATATGTTCCCACTTCCACTCTGGAATCTCCAATGGCTGTAGCAATCCACTTGGTCTTTGATGTTCGGCTTTAACTCTCTGACATGTATAACATCTGCTAACCCATTCCGTAATTTCTCTCTTCATATCTGGCCACAAATAATTTTCCTTTAAATCTCTGAACATTTTGGTACTCCCTGGATGGATTGAATACCTTGAATTATGAGCTTCCTTGGTAAAATTTCATTCTTCAGCTCCGTCACCGGTGGAATCCAAATTCTTGAAGAAAACCTAAGAATACCTTGATCATCCTTCTGCGTGCACAATTCCTCACCTACCAAATGATTCATATCTTTATCCATTACATCTTCCCGACACTTCTTTATTTTCTCTAACAACTCCGGCTGAAAAGTCATACTGTATATTTTTGCTTCATTAGGCCTGCAAACGTTAATCTCCAATTCCAGTTTCTAAAATTCCTTATATATCTCTTCAGGTACTGATAACACATTTAACTTTTCCTTTCGACTTAACGCATCTGCTACAATGTTCACTTTATCGGGATGATAATTAATCGAGCAGTCGTAATCCTTGATCAATTCTAACCATCTCCTTTGCCTCATATTTAGTTCCTTCTGTGTGAATATGTACTTTAAGCTTTTGTGATCCGTGAAAATCTCGCAATTTTCTCCATACAGATAATGTCTCCAAATTTCCAAAGCAAAAACTATGGCTGCTAGCTCTAAATCATGAGTAGGATATTTCTGTTCGTGTGGTTTGAATTGCCTAGACGCATGCGCAATCACCTTATCGTGCTGCATTAAAACACATCCTAGTCCTTTGTGAGAAGCATCGCTATAAATTACGAAATTCCCTTGATTGTCTGGAAGTGACAAAACAGGTGTTGTGATTAATCGTTGCTTCAATTTCTGAAAACTTTCTTCGCACTTGTCGGTCCATGTAAACTTTTCATTCTTCCGTGTAAGCTTTGTCAATGATTTTGCAATCCTTAAAAAATTTTGAACGAATCGACGATAATATCCGGCTAATCCCAAGAAACTTCTTACCTCGGTGGGTGTTCTCGGTCTTTCCCAATTTGTAATTGCCTCGATCTTTGCTGGGTCCACTTTGATCCCTTCATTACTGACTATGTGTCCTAAGAACTGAACTTCCTGTAGCCAAAACTCACACTTCAAGAATTTAGCATATAACTTCTTTTTCCTTAAAATTTTCAAAGTTGTTCTCAAATGTTCCGCATGATCCTCTTCCGTTTTTGAATAAATTAAAATATCGTCTATAAACACAATAACGAACTTGTCCAAATACTCCTTGAAAATTCTATTCATCAGGTCCATAAATGCTGCCGGGGCATTGGTTAATCCAAAAGACATCACTAAAAATTCATAATGTCCATACCTTGTTTCAGAAAGCTGTCTTTGGTATATCTTCTGGCTTGATCATCAGTTGATGATATCCCGATCTTAAATCAATTTTGGAGAAAAACTTGGCTCCCTTCAATTGATCAAACAAATCGTCAATTCTGGGTAACGGATACTTGTTCATGATTGTAAGCTTGTTGAGCTCCCTATAGTCGATACACAGTCTCATGCTTCCATCTTTCTTCTTGACAAATAATACCGGGGCTTCCCACGGGGATACACTGGGTCTGATTACTCCTTTCTCTAACAGCTCTTGCAATTGCTTCGCTAGCTCTTTCATCTCAACAGGCGCCATCCTATACGGGGCCTTGGATACTGGTTCTGTTCCAGGTGCTAAGTCGATTGCAAACTCAATTTCTCTATCTGGAGGAAGTACTGGTAACTCGTCGGGAAACACGTCTGGAAATTCATTCACTACTGGAATATCTTCAAGTTTTGCTGGCTCCTGACTTCTGTCAATCACATATGCTACAAAATGCTCGCATCCTTGTCGTAATAACTTCTTGGCTTGAATCATCGTTAAGAACTTCTTTACTTGTTTCTGACCCTTGAACGTTACTATTTTTTCGTCTGGTGTTTTCACTATTACCTTCTTATTTCGACAATCTATCTGAGCATCGTGCTTAGATAACCAATCCATCCCTAATATAACGTCAAATTCCCCTAACTTAAATTGTATCAAATCTACACAAAATTTACTACCAGAAATCTCAATCTCACAATTCCCACAAACTTGATTAACAGATATTCGTTCTTGATTTGCCAATTCCACAGTCATTATTTCATTTAAATACTCAACTGGACAATTTAACTTACTAACAAAATCTTGGGAAACAAACGATCGAGTTGCTCCTGAGTCTATTAACACTTTGGCACGTAAAGAATTCACATTAAGCGTACCTGCCACGACTTCCGTATCCTGGATAGCATCTTTCACAGACATGTCAAAAACTCTAGCCCTTGGAGTCTCATTCACTGCTAGGGTAGATCCCATAATCCTCAATGCATTACTGACTGGGGCTAGTGTCTTGCAATCCCTGGCTATATGTCCTCGTTTCCCATATTTAAAGCACGTAAATCCAATGGCTGGAACCTTCACTGCTGGATTCCGGATAGGCTGATCCTTATTTGCTGACTCTCTTCCTGGCTGATTTCGGCACTCCCTCGAATAGTGCCCTTTCTGGTTGCACTTGAAACAAACTACATTAAACTTATTACAAACTCCCCCATGCTTCTTCCCACATACTTGACAATCTGGAAAAGTTAATCTCAACTGATTCGGCTGATTCGCATTAACTGGACGGTTGCCCTGGCCTCCGTCGCTTGCATTTTGTCTCCTGAAATTAAAATTCCTCCCTGGCTGAAACTTGCCCTTCTTAAAATTTGGAAACTTCCCTGGTTGTGACTAACCTTCATTCCCTTCAAATTTCCTTTTCTTGTTTTCCTTTTCCTTCTGGAACATCTCACTCTCTGTCTCTGCGATCATAGCCTTCTGTACCACTCCTACATAGGTATCCAATTCAAAAATGGCTACCTTCCCTCTAATCCATGGTTCAAACCTTGCTGGAATCTTTTAGCCTTCTTCCTGTCAGTATCCACATACGACGGCACATACCTTGACAATTCATCAAACTTACTATCCTAATATGCCACCGACATATTCCCTTGCCTTAATTCTAAAAACTTCAACTCCATCTGATCTTGGACAAATTGAGGAAAATATTTTTCTAAAAACAATTCCTTTTCCCAAGTAATAACATCTGTACCTTCTAATGTCTTCACCATCTCCCACCAATAGGTGGCCTCATTCTTCAGATAGTAACTTGCAAACTCAACCTTCTGTTCTTCCTTTACTTTCACTAAGGCAAATGCCTTCTCTATTTCCTTTAACCAAACATTTGCTTCAATCGGCTCTAGGGATCCCTTGAATTCTGGTGGGTTTATTGCTTGAAAGTTTTGATACGAAATAAAATACGGGAGAAGGCTATTTATAATTACGGAAAATTAGTATCCCGTTGGATCATTCCGGATATAAAGCGGTACGTTTATTTATAAAAACTGATCCAAACGGTATCGGTTTTCGGGATAATTATCCAAACCAGTACAATTTGTACTGCGGTCTTGGTCTCAGCGCCTGGTTACACGTACTATAAGGTGATAATTGGGATAGTTTAATAAAAAGCTCTGGGTTTATCGAAAATACGAGTTTTATTGATTTACCGAAACGAATATTGTATCGAAAATGTTGCGGCGGGGCCCGCGCAGGACAAACCGTACGCCGGATCGAAAAAGTCGAAATATGGAATATGCTCGAAATATTACAATTAGGTTAGGAAGGAGTTCTCGGGTTCCAAAAACATAACAACGGATGACGTCGGTTGGTTCCCGTTTTTATAAAATAGATTTTAAATACTCGGAAAAAGATTTTATAAATTTCATATGCTCCTTATAAATCCATAAATCAACATAAAAATAATTATGAAGATATGATAATTATCTATATTTTATTTTGGACATATAAAAATTAAAATACTCAATTAATAATATTTTTAAACATCCAAACACATTTAATATTTAACAATTAATTCACAGAATAGATACTGAACACATATATTAATTATTTATTAACAAAAATAATTACACGATATATCCCGGATATTACAATTCCTCTTAAAAAACCGGACCTTACAACAAATTTACAAACCAAAACATTTTGTAAAACTTGAAATCAATATCAAATTTCTTCTTAAATATACTAAATTCATTACTCTAGACTACAACTAACCTTTTTAACTCTTATAAGCCAAAATTGATAACATGCAATCCCAAATCTTGACATGCATGTGACATTTAACCAAAAAATCATCTAAATCAATTACATAATCAACTCAAAACACACAATTCGAATCTAAATATGAAGAATCATTTATTTTTAAAAATACTTTCAACCAAATTTCTTTTAAACTAAAAGTAGCAGTCGGTTTCTTTCAAAAACAACAACATGCAGCTTTCAAACTAAGTGTTTTCAATTTGTTAGAGCTCAGACAAGCATCATAGCTCACCACCGACTCACCGGAGTTCATCGCCGGTGGTGGTGGCTTCTCGGTGATGCCCTCAATCGAGGGTATCCTACCCAAAAACCACTGATTCTCAAGTAGCACACAAAATAACTAACATGCATACTATCAACATCACTTTTCTGCAAAGATTCAAACCGAATCAAACTCAAGAACTGAGAGGTTCTTGGTTCAAATCGGACACCACATACACAAACACACACATGCAAACATGTATGTATATATTAAAGCATAAGGAACTCAAATTTTAAATAAAGATTGAGTTTTGATGGAAGATTTGAAAGAATCAAGAGAAAGATATATACCGATTGAAAGAGAGAGAGCCGAGAGAAAAAAAAAGAGTGAAAGAGAGAAGAGAGAGACCCGAAAGAGAAAGAAGAAGGGGGGAAGTATATATACTATACTAAGGGAAAAAAGGTAATTAGAAATTCATACTTCTTTCTTTTCTTTTATTTAGAAAAATTATAATAAAATTAATATAATTTACCTCTACACAAGGTGCAAATATCCAAACTGTTATTTTTATAAAATAAACATAAAATTAGCTATTCACCGTTATTTTTAAATAAACTTTTAAGAGAATATATTGTTTATTATGGATTTTATGAATAAATCCCCAATAATAGAAATAAACTTCATAAACTCATTTTAAAATATCAGAAAATCCAAATAAATCCAACTATCATTTTTAAAAAGTATCTAGGATTATTCTAGAGCTAATGAAACAAATTTCGCACCTTGATCACATTTCAAAACTCGTAAATCACAGATTCCTACTCATAACCATTAAATAACATAAATTCACATAATATTAGCCACCACAATTGGTATCTATACACCTTAGCACATAGTCCCCTTTTTTGATTACTGATTACCCCAGTCCCAATTTCTCGATAGATCCATTAACAAGATAACTATTCAAATATAAACTCAAATCATAGAAATACACAAAGGTATTCACATTTATCCCAACTTACTATAATCCTCAATTTATATATTCTTAATCCTTATCATTTAATCCATCCTTTCAACAATGGGTCCCGTTCTACTTGACGGCCCGACAATCACAGATTAAGCGTTTAGCTGACTCATCAAATTGGGACGAGACTTTGCTCGTTTCTTATTACTATTTCACATAAGTTATATATAAACCACAAAATCATTAATTTTTTTATATTATTCACATAAATCCACGTAACAGCACATGAACTGTACTTTATTCATATAAATACATTGTGAAAATCCCAGTCGCTACAATCTACCCCCTTAAAAGGATTATGTCCTCAGAATCTAGTCTAGACGAACAGATGGGGATACTTTTCTCATATTTCGCTTTCTAACTCCCAAGTTGATTCCTCGATTTTAGGATTTCTCCACAAAACTCTAACTAATGGTACCAGTTTATTTCTAAGCGCTTTCTCTTTTCGATCTATAATTCGCACGGGTTGTTCCACATAAGATAGATCTTGCTGAATTTCCACTGGTTCCAATTGGATCACATGGATAGCATCCGAATTATACTTCTTTAGAAGAGAGACCTGAAATATGTTATGAAGATGTTGCATTTGCGGAGGTAATGCTAACTCGTAAGCCACTTTTCCAACTTGCTTCAATACTTTGAATGGCCCAATATATCTGGGGCTCGGTTTTCCTTTCTTTCTGAATCTAGATAAGCCTTTCCATGGAAATATCTTTATTAACGCTTTATCTTCGGGTTCAAATAACATATCCTTTCGGTTCTGATCATCATATTTCTTCTGTCAATCTTGAGCAGCTAC
Source organism: Apium graveolens (assembly GCF_009905375.1). NCBI lineage: Eukaryota > Viridiplantae > Streptophyta > Magnoliopsida > Apiales > Apiaceae > Apium > Apium graveolens. The sequence continues at coordinate 93,700,545 of NC_133647.1, read as the reverse complement.
CAGCCTTTTGAAATAACTTCCACTTTCTCTTTCATTTGTTGGAATAGTTCTGAGCCAATCAGCTTGCGCTCGCCAACTTCATCCCAATACGTCGGAGATTTACATTTCCTTCCATATAACACTTCATAAGGAGGCATTCCAATACTTGCTTGATAACTGTTATTGTAGGAAAATTCAATCAATGGCAAATGATCGTCCCAATTTCCTTTGAAATCCAACACACAGGTTCTCAACATATCCTTGATCGTTTTAATATTCCTTTCGCTTTGTCCGTCTGTCTGCGGATGATACGCGGTGCTTATTTTCAACTTCGTTCCCGAATAATCAAGGAATTGTTGCCAAAATCTCGAGTTAAATCTCGGATCTCTATCAGACACGATAGACACTGGTACTCCATGATGCATTATGATTTCGTCCAAATACAGCTTGACGAATATTTCCAATGAGAATCTTTCTTTGATAGGCAAGAAATGCGCTGATTTTGTTAGTCGATCGATTATTACCCAAACTGCATCATGATTAGCCTCGGTCTTTGGTAATCCTACCATGAAATCGATCACGATATGTTCCCACTTCCATTCTGGTATGTCCAGTGGTTGAAGCAATCCACTCGGTCGTTGATGTTCCGCCTTTACTCTTTGACACGTGTAGCACTTACTTATCCACTCTGTGATTTCCTTTTTCATATTTGGCCACCAATAGTTCTCTTTCAAATCCTTGTACATTTTCGTATTTCCTGGATGAATCAAAAATCTTGAATTATGTGCTTCATGTAAAATTTCATTCTTTAATTTTGCAACGTTAGGAATCCAGATACGTGAACAAACTCTGTGTATCCCTTTATCATCCTTTTGAGCTCTAACCTCTTCTCCTGTCAACTTGTCCTTATCGTGCTTTATCACTTGCTCCTGACAACGTCGAATCTTTTCCAAAATCTCCGGCTGAAATGCCATTGTGTACATCGTTTTATTTCCCAACTTTGGATCTTTTATCTTTATTTCCAACTTCTCAAATTTTTTGATTAATTCTGTAGATGAAGTCAACATATTCAATATTTCCTTGCGGCTTAGCGCATCCGCTACCACATTCTCCTTTTCCGGATTTTAACTTATTGTACAGTCGTAATCCTTGATTAATTCTAACCATCTTCTTTATCTCATGTTTAACTCCTTCTGCTTAAAGATATACTTTAAGCTTTTGTGATCCGTATAAATTTCACATTTCTCTCTGTACAAATAGTGTCTCCAAATCTTAAGAGCAAACACAATTGTTGCTAACTCCAAATCATGCGTAGGATAATTTTGCTCATGCGGCTTCAATTTCCTTAACACATATTCTATCACCTTTTCATGCTGCATCAACACACAACCCAATCCTTTATGCGAAACATCGCTATATATCACGAATTCGCCTTTTTCATCAGGCAAAACCAATACTGGTGCATAAAATAACCTTTTTTTAGCTCTTAAAAGCTTTCTTCACACTTATTTGTCCAAACAAACTTTTCATTTTTCCTTGTCAAATTTGTCAAGGGAACTACAATCATAGAGAAATCCTGAACGAATCGTCGATAATAACTAGCTAGTCCCAAAAAGCTTCTTACTTCCATTGGAGTCTTTGGTCTTTCCCAATTCATAACACCTTCAATCTTTGCAGGGCCCACTTTGATCCCTTTACTATTGACTACATGTCCATGAAACTGAACTTTTTTCAACCAAAACTCGCATTTAAAAATTTTTGCGTACAATTTCTCTTTTATTAGAATTTCCAAAGCAATTTTCAAATGTTCCATGTGCTTCTGTCTTTGAGTAAATCAAGATATCATCGATAAACATTATCACGAACTTGTCCAAGTATTTCTTGAATAATCGATTCATAAGATCTATAAAAGCAGCTGGCGCATTTGTCAATCCAAACGCCATTACCAAGAATTCATAATGTCCATATCTCGTTCGAAACGTCGTCTTGGGTATATCTTCCGCCTTATTTAATTGATGGTATCCAGATCTTAAGTTGATCTTCGAGAAACAAGTAGCTCCCTTCAGCTGATCAAACAAGGCATCGATTCACCAGAGAGGGTACTTATTCTTGATAGTCAACTTATTCAATTCACGGTAATCAATACACAATCTCATGCTTCCATCTTTCTTCTTGACAAAGAGCACTGGTGCTCCCCACGGGGAAACACTCGGTCGCATAACTCCTTTATCTAACAAATCGTGCAATTACGTCGCTAGTTCCTTCATTTTAATGGGCGCCATTCGATAAGGGGCTTTCGAAACTGGTTCCGTTCTAGGAGCCAAATCAATCGTGAATTCAATCTCTCGATCCGGAGGTAGTCCCAGTAATTCATCGGGAAACTCTTTAACTACAGGAATGTCCTCAATCTTTAAGGATTCCTTCTCTACATCCTTCACATGAGCCATATAAGCTTCGCATCCTTGTCGTAACAATCTTCTCATCTGAATTGCCGTTGGAAACTTCCTATCTTGCTTCTTTCCTTTGAATATCAATTCAGCTCCATCCTTGGTTCTCAATTTAACTTTCTTATTTCTACACTCAAATTGCGCATCGTGGTTTACTAACCAATCCTTTCCGAAAATAATTTTGAATTCTCCTAACTTAAACGGAATTATGTCAGCAGAAAAATGCCGACCTTCTTTAACGATATCGCAGTTGGGACAAATTCTATCGACAGTAACTCTTTCCTGATTTGCTACTTCTATAATCAAGTTAGATTCTAAAGGGTAGGCATTACAGTTTAGTCTATGAACAACACTTTCAGAAATAAATGATTTAGTAGCTCCAGAATCCATTAACACTATGACTTCTACCGAATTTATAGCAAGCGTACCTGCTACCATATCCGCCTCTTGCACTGCATCTTTCAGTATCATGTTAAATGCCCGCGCCCTTGGCTGGACTGTTTGTGCTGGTGGAGGAGGTGGTCCAGTAATCCTAAGAATATTTGCCTTCTGAACAGGGTCCTTGCAACTCCTTTCCATATGGCCAGATTTCCCACACTTGAAACAAGTCAACTCCGGCTTTCCCGAACCGTTTGTGCATTCAGATGAATAATGTCCTTTCTGGTTACACTTGAAGCACGTCAATTTGAGCTTATTACATCTCCCAGGGTGTCTTTTCTACAAGTCTTGCACTCCTGAATCTGGGGTCTACTCTCCTTCTTTGACTGTCCAGCTTTCTGAAAATGATTCTTTTGATTCCCATTTCCGGGGCTTAAACCTCTTGAATTTCTGGTTCTGACTTCCAGCATTCCTTCCAAACTTCCCTCTAAACTTGGAAATTCCTTGATCTTGTTCTGAGTCCTCAGAAATTCTTTTCTTTCCTTCACTTTCCCTTTTAGTTGCTTCTCTTTCTCTTTCTACGGTTATGGCTTTCTGTACTAAAGTAGCGTAAGTCCTTATCTCAAGAAGAGCCACTTGACAATGAAACCATGGCTTAAGTCCTTGTTGAAACCTTTTATCTTTCTTTTCTTCAGTATTCACATACTCGGGCACAAACCTTGCTAACTATGAAAACTTTACTTCATACTGAGCTACCGTCAGATTCTTATGCTCTAAATCCAGAAATCTCATCTCTAACTGATCATGCAGGTAACCTGGCAAATACTTCTCCAAGAATAGCTCTGTAAACTTCAGCCAAGTAATGGCTTCTCCCTCTAAAAATGCCTTAGAAGATTCCCACCAGTAACTAGCCTCATCCTTAAGATAGTAACTTGCATACTGCGCCTTCTTATCATCCTTAACTTCCGCTAACTCAAAGGATTTTTCCATCTTTCTCAACCAGGACTGGGCTTTAATCGAATCTAGAAATCCTACAAACTCTGGGGGATGAACTGATTAAAAATGTTTGAAGTTCCCGACTCTAGGGGCTGAGGGTTATTGCAAAATTGGAAGAGTCGGTTCGTTATAGGGGTGTCTTGGTTTTGCTCTTGGTTTTGAGTTTGAGTTTCTTCTTCATGGTGATTTGATGAAATGTCCATTTGATAAACCTGATTACAAATTATAAGCAATATGGTAGCATGGAATTTATGACAATAATAATCCTTTTAGAAACAGTTTTATGAGTTTTAAGTGTTATCCAGTTGCACATGCAATCCTATTACTATATAATTCGCTCACCAGTTAGGGTTCTCACATGACCTAAGGTGTATTATCACAAAGATGTTTGAATATGGTCACTTGGAGAACATGATATGCAAATCAATTATGAAACTTAAGATTCCAGAATATAGACACAAGATGCATAGATAGGTAATTTACGGAATTCATCGGTTTCTTGTAAGATAACCAAGGTACATAGATAAATATTTCAAGTACAATAAGTTCTGGGAATAAAGTACAATAACATATCCCCATATCTACCCCTATCTTCTATCTGGCTACTACTATAACAACCAACACTAAGTTCTGAAATACAATACATCATGAAAAGAAAAAGGGATCCCGATATCTGGCCAAGTATCCTAAAGCCTATTGGCGCTGAAAAGAAATAACAACCATAACAACAACGAGCTCAACCAGATGTCCCGTCTGATCTCAAAATCTCACTAACCATCAAAATAAGAACCTCCCTCAATACTGACAGCATCCAACGAATAATCCTATGAACCCTTCGGGCCTATCTCTCACTCTTCCATCAAAAATTCTCGGCATCAGCATCACTGGAAGATGGTCCCTCATCCAACCTCCTACGGGAAATCTGCTCCACCATCTCAATACGAACTCGCCACTAGGCCTCCAGCACTGACATCTACTCCCTAAACTCACGTGCCAGCCTATCTACCAATGATCTCAAATTAGGGATATGAGAGTACACAAACTCTCGGTCTTGAGCTAGCTTTCCACCAACATGGGCAGGCACAGGTATAGCGGTCTCTCGCTCAGGGGTTGGGGTCTCTGGAACTGGTCTTAGGGGAGAAACATGCATATATGTCTTATTGCTCTCAGTTGGATCCTCCTCAGGGTCTTAACTAATATATAGGGGCTCCACTAATGGGGTGGAATAGAGTCCACTGGGGAACCAGGCAACAAACTATCCTCAGAATCAGCTTCACTACCACTATTAGGCAACAAACTATCCTCAGAATCAGCTTCACTACCACTGAGATGAAACATAAAACAACATCTAAGAAAACAGCATTTGACTCAATGCCCTAACTTTATTTATCACCTTAACCTATTTATTTAACTTAGACTATACTTAATAGTCTAACTAAACTCTATATGAGTCGAACACTCTCACAATATTAATTACCCAAATACCCTTTTATCCTAACTTATCTCAGGGACTAGATCCTATAGCTCTGATACCAACTTATGACGCCCTCAATCTTGGGGTTAAGAAATTAGGACCCACACACCAATATACTAATACCATAATACTAGAAATATATTAAACCCTTATACTAACAGGATCTAAACAGGATAAAGTAAGAGACAAGATTATAACTACCAACCAGAAAATAATATTATTACAACCCAAAATATGAATAAATTCAAATTATTCGATTTTAACTTGGAATCGAGAGATAACCCAAAAGTATCTAATTATGCTAATTCACTTCCCACCATCACCTGCTCACACAACAACTACCTGATCTAGCATCTGAAATCCCTCAACACGATAGGGACCGCCACGAACGCTCTTGCGAGCGGTACACCTAAGTTTGTCTATCTTCTTGCTTAACTGCCATGGTTAAATCAAAGAAAATAAATGAGCAAAGATGTTCATCAAGTAACTATTTAGCAGTTCTAAATATCAACATAAACAACATTAACTGAGATATTCTATTTCTGGATAAAACTAAGCTAGGTGGCAGTATTCTTTTAACGACTACGTAAAGGCATTCAAAAAGGTTCTGGGCTTTCAAGATTCAAAGTTTAGGAGAAAGCTGACATTCATCACAAATCAATAACAGGGCTCTCAAGGAGTTTCCCATTTCAAAGGAATCAATCATTCAAGCTTCGAGAAACAACAACAACGTAAAGTGACAGGGTTCTTGATCAAATTTCATCACTTTAAAGAAGATACTACTTATTCTATTTCATTTCAAGTAATTAAGCAAGTTGCTTTATCAAAGATATACATTACCTTTTTATAAAATATTAAAGAACCCTTGATTGGAATATCCATCTTTTAAATATAATACGGGTAAGCAGCCCGTACTGACCTCCATCTGGTCATTAAGGTACCTATGGCATTATTGCAGCCTTATAGTGGACTAGCCCCGCTTGCCTCTTATATTACTGGACTAGTCCCACTAGCCTCTTACGTCTCTATCCAATCTTCAAGGAATTAATTTGGAAAACCTTTGTGTTGGAGTACAAGAAAGTTTATCTAAATTCAATTTTAACATTATCGATAAGTGAAATCATTTGGACTCTTTCAAGTCGAAAGTCATTCTTAAGTTCAATTCAAGAATTCATGGAAAGTGAATAAATCGAGAGTAAGCAGGGATCATAAGTTGAAGATAGTGATCAAATGTTAATTAGTGTATAAGGTGGAAATAAGGATAGTTCCAATGAATGATATGAACAAGGCATAAGGAATTATCGGAGAATCTCAGTTAACAAGATATGACATATTAAAAGTTCATAAGGCTCTCTTTAAGGTCTAGAGGATCATAAGTTAACAAAATATAAGGATAGGGTATACGTACTTGAAACAAAGGGGTTACTGGTAAGGTTCATCACAAGAATTGATAACAGGTTTATCGCAAGGGACAATAACAGGGTTTCCACAAGAATTAACATGGAACTTTCATTCTATCATGGCATCAAGAATATCCTCTCTATAACAATTCATAATAGAAGGCAGAGTTACTTGATTTAAAAAGCTTTCCTGTTTAATGGAACTTAAGCTAGTGCCACCGAAGATATCCTTTCCTTCCCTTTACTAGCTTGAATGCCTCTTCTATCCAAATATACAATACAAAACAGAACCCTAATTAGCAACTTGATCGATTCACGACATTTCTCAGAACATCCAACTCCTACCCCAAATGTTTTAAACTTTAACTTACAAACACGAGTATGATCATATAGCACATAATATGATACTCCTATACTCTTAGTACCGTGACTAGTTTAATACTCAATATTTAGCAAATAATCACTGATTCAAATATCACAACATGAAAACAACTTGTCCTTTTTCTTTTTATCAAAAATTCGAACCAAACATAATAGAACCAAATAAGTTCTTTTGATAGTCAACATGCACCCACTAATACAAACATGCTTGCTTTTCACATTAAAAACAATCATATCACAAACCTAAAAAAAACATCACATTGACTCAATCAAGTTTTTCAAACCAATTTCTTTCTAAAACTATGTCTCATCCAAGTTTCTCAATCAAAACAATGACATGCAAGTAGCACAAATAATATGCAAGTTCAAAGATCATGAATCAACTTTAATCCAAGCTAAAAACTATCAACAAATATGAATTTGAACCATTCCTCTTAAAAAACCGAAACTTACAACAAATTTACGAACCAAAAGTCTTTGTAAAACTCGAAATCAATATCAAATTCCATCTTAAATATACTAAATTCATTACTCTAGACTACAACTAACCTTTTTAACTCTTATAAGCCAAAATTGATAACATGCAATCACAAAATTTGACATGCATATGACATTTAACTAAAAATTCATCTAAATCAATTACACAATCAATTCAAAACACACAATTCGAATCTAACTATGAAGAATCATCAATTTTTAACAAATACTTTCAACCCAATGTCTTTTAAACTAAATGTAGCAGTTGGTTTCTTTCAAAAACAACAACATGCAACTTTCAAACTAAGTGTTTTCAATTTTTAGAGCTCAGACGAGTATCATAGCTCATCACCGACTCACCGGAGTTCATCGCCGGTGGCGGTGGCTTCTCGATGGTGCCCTCAATTGAGGGTATCCTACCCAAAAACCACCAATTCTCAAGCAGCACACAAAATAAATAACATGCGTACTATCAACATCACTTTTATGCAAAGATTTAAACTGAAAACCGAATTCAACCCATGAACCGAGAGGTTCTTGGTTCAAATCGAACACCGCATACACAAATATACACATGCCAACATGTATGTATATATTTAAATCACAAGGAACTAAAATTTTAAATAAAGATTGAGTTTTGATGGGAGATTTGAAAGAATCAAAAGAGAGATATATACCGAGAGAAAGAGAGAGCCGAGAGAGAAAAGAGAGTGAAAGAGAGAAGAGAGAGACCGGGAAGAGAAAGAAGAAAGGGGAGGGAGTATATATATTGTACTAAGGACAAAAATGTAATTAGAAATTCATACTTCTTTCTTTTCTTTTATTTACAAAAATTAGAATAAAATAAATATAATTTACCTCTACACAAGGTGCAAATATCCGAACTTTTATTTTTATAAAATAAAACATAAAATTAGCTCTTCACCCATATTTTTAAATAAATTTTTGAGTGAATATATTGTTTATTATGGATTTTATGAATAAATCCCCAATAATAGAAATAAACTTCATTAACTCATTTTAAAATATCAGAACATCTAAATAAATCCAACTATCATTTATAAAAAGTATCTAGGATTATTCCAGAGCTAATGAAAAACAATTCGCACCTTAATCACATTTCAATTATTTAATTAAAATATATAAGGACCATTAAATCCTTATTTAAATCCAATAAATCCTTTTTAAAATCATTTAAAAATTTGTGAATCACAGATTCATACTCGTAACCATAAAATTACATATATTCACATAATATTAGCCACCACAATTCGTATATATACACCTTAGCTCATAGTACCCCTTTTTAGTTACTGTTACACGAGTACCAATTGCTCGATAGATCCATTAACAAGATAACTTTTCAAATATAAACTCAAATCACATAAATACACAAAGGTGTTCACATTTATCACAACATACTATAATCCTCAATTTTATTATTCTTAATCCTTCTCATTTAATCCATCTTTTGAACAACGATTCCTGTTCTACTTGACGGCCCGACAATCACAGCTTAAGCCCTTAGTTGACTCATCAAACTGAAACGAGACTTAGCTCATATCTTACTACTATTTCACAGAAATTATACATAAACCATAAAATCATTTATCTTTTTTTAATATTCACATAAATTCATGTAACAACATAGGAATTATACTTTATTCATATAAATACATTGCGAAAATCCCAGTTGCTATAGAGTTACCACAAACCGGGATTCTAGAAGTTGAAATTTTTGATGTATGGGTATTGATTATATGAGACCTTTCCCAACTTCTTGCGGGATGAAATACATCTTGGTTTATGTCGACTATGTATCTAAGTGGGTTGAAGCTATTGGATCGACAACCAACGATTCTAAGGTTGTGATGAAACTCTTTAAAAATATTATATTCCCAAGTTTTGGAGTTCTAAGAACAGTGATAAGTGATGGTGGTTCTCATTTTCACTATCGACAATTTGAAACTCTTCTCAAGAAGTAAGGTATTACTCATAAGGTTGGCGTAGCTCATCATCCTCAGACAAGTGGCCAAGTTGAGGTTTCAAATCGTCAAATCAAGAGAATCCTATAAAAGGTGGTTGCAAAGTCTCGAAAAGATTGGTATTTGAAGTTAGATGATGCTTTTTGGGCTTACAGGACAACTTATAAGACCCATAATGGCACTACTCTATATCGACTTGTCTATGGAAAGGCTTGTCACTTGCCAGTTGAGCTCGAACATCGTGCTTTTTGGGCTATAAAAGAGCTTAACATGGATTTAAAGGCTGCAGGATAAGAAAGACTTCTTCAGTTCAATGAATTAGATGAGCTTCATTTTGATGCTTATGACGATTCTCGGTTGTACAAGGAAAGAACACAAAAGAATGCATGACAATATGAATCAAGGGAGTGATTTTCAAATTGGTGACAAAGTGTTATTATATAATTCGAGGCTTCAGCTATTTCCTGGAAAGCTCAAATCTAGATGGTCCAGGACATTCACTGATACCGAAGTTAAATTTCATGGTGATGTTGAAATAATGAGACCCGACGGAGAAAAGCTTACGGTAAACAGTCAACGCCTGAAATTATATGTGGATGGTGCATTTGTTAGAAAATTGGAGACGGTTCATCTCAACAACCTGGCTACTGAGCTTTAAATCGAGGATAGAAGTCAAGCTAATGACTCCAAATGAGCGCTTTCTCAGAGGCAACCCAATGTGTTGGTAATGTAATTTTTTCTTGTATTATAGTTACTACTATTATTACTAGTAATATATTATTGAATTATTATTATTATTATCATTATTATTAGTATTACTATTTCTATATTTTATTTAAATTTTTTTGTACATTTTTTAGAGGTTAGTTCATTTTTGTACATTTTATTTATTTTTTACTCCTTAAAGGTTCCTTGATAATTTTTGTATGAAGTGTTTCAGGAATATTAAAAAAAGTAGGGGACCGTGGTGCATATTTGGCTACCCACAGTGTGCAAAACCTCTGTAGTGGGATTTGGAAAACCATTAAATCGATATGGTAGTGCTACTTTGTTTTCCTGCGGTGTGCCCTTTATTACTTGCATTCAAAAAAGAAAAAAAATGATGATCGCGGGGTGACTTTGAAGAGTTTCGGTGCACAAAGCCTCTAGAAAAGGCATTTTTTTTCTCCTTTCACGTGCCTCAGTGCGCAATATCACCGTAGTGACACTTTTATTGTTTTTTCATGCAAGTGCGGCGGTGCAGCAATTCACACTGCGGGTGTTAGTGTCCCTGTTCAACAACAGCCTTTTTAGTCATGAATTATGTGAGCCCACTTCTACAAGGTCCAAGCACATCCAGCACAACGAGATTCCAACATAATACATGTTGTTCTCAAGTCCTGCATCTGTGCAATCAACATTTCAACCCATTTGATATTTAGGCCCATTTCTACAAGTCCCAAGCACATCCAACCCAACGAGATTAAGCAGCCCATCTAATCATCTAACTCAGTGACACCTCAGCAACACTTCAGCATCCATGTTATGTACGCGTGGCCAATTGTAACACCCCCAGATCCGGGGTCAGGGATCCGGGTCGTCACGGTCTTTCTTTCCACAATATCACTTCACTTAATTAATAATAATTAACCTTATGCTGTGACCCCACACTAACACACACCACAACCCGTTATAGTCTCAGAGATGAAATTGAAATAAGTACAAGTCTTTGAATTCACAATTTAAAAGTTATTACAACCCAAAATGATTACTTGATAAGTTTACAATTAATTGCCATTATCTGCCACAAGTTATAATTATACATAATTGATTCCCAAAAGTAGAAGGTCTGATCTACAGATAGATCTACCTCTGCAGCTATAGCAGCTATAATCTCAACGGGAAGGCGTGGGGCGCTTCCCACGCTCTTGCGCTGGGTCTGCTTGAGTCTGGCCATCTTTCCTAACTGTTGTTGTGTGATGAAGAAATAAAGCAAGAGTGAGCATTACAGCTCGCAAGATAATATATAGTGTAAACAATAATGCAAGTATCTAAATGGATAACTTACTAGAATCCTTTATCAAGTGCAAGATAATTACTTACTGGATATAAGCAAAAACAAGGGATGAAGTTACCAAATACTGCACTATACTTATATCATTTATAAAGCTACTTGAACTACCACTGTTCAAGGTATAAGGAGCTTTCAACAGTTCATCACATAGATGAGACTACAAGACAAGATTTGAATAGATTAAATCTTTGAAGTATTATTGAAGGAAATGAAGTTATGATATACTTCATTAAGTTCCGATATATATATCCACATATATACCTTCTTTATACAATTCCTGAAAACCTCTGTCATGTAAAGTATGAACAGAGTTTGTAACATCCAATAAATTTTTGGAAGGGAAAAGAATTATGGCATAAACCCGATATCTTGCTGATCAGGCAAAGATACCAATAAGTCACCTTTTCTACTAGTAGATGGACGAATTCCCCATTGGTCATCACCCTGGTCGCAATAGGACCTTATGCTGGACTGCCACTCAGCCACTTACGCATTTGATGGACTCCCACTGAGCCACTTACACTTTCATGGACGCCCACTGAGCCCATGTTGCTTATGCCGACTTGATAGATGGACTTACTTCCCGAACGTTGGGTAAGTAATCAATTCATTTAACAAAACCGCAACCTTGTTGCGAATATAAAATGCACCACAGAGCCGGATCCCTCTGGTTTTGAGCGAGTATTTAAATCCCCTTTAAAAGGAAGATCTTAAATATATAAAAAATGAGTTTTGGGATCCGCTCTAACTTTTTTAAAAATCATTTTAAAGACTCGAAAACACTTTAAAGAGTGTTTGGAGTAATGCTGATTTAATAAAGTAAATCAGTCCCAATATATTAGAAAATCTCTGAATATTATCATTTAAATAATATTCCCTTAAAGAATAATCTTTATACAAATAATTGAAGTAGAAGTTGTAAAACTTATACTTGAAATGAGTATTAAATAACCAAAGTTATACTTATACGAAAGTACTATCTTTATTTGAATAATCAAAAAAATAAGTTTGATTATCGACACCTTATTCTTTAGTAAAATAAAGAATACATTTCAGAAAATAATCGGAGTCATAGGTCCTCATATGAATATTCAAATAATATTCAATTAAATAATATAAGCGGAGTCATCTGTCCTCGAATGAATATTCAAGTAATATTCATTAAATAATATAAAGTGAGTCATAAGTCCTCGAATGAATATTCAAGTAATATTCATTAAATAAAATAAAGTGAGTCATAAGTCCTCGAATGAATATTCAAGTAATATTCATTAAATAATATAAAGTGAGTCATAAGTCCTCGAATGAATATTCAAGTAATATTCATTAAATAATATAAAGTTATCGAATAAACCTTATTCGATTAATAGTTTTTAAAAACCATATCAATATATATATATATATATATATATATCATATACTCGGGAACATCTACTCCCGGTTTTAGAAAAGGGTTCAACCTTTGGGTCCCCTATACTCAGGGTATACGCAACTACTGCTTATCTCTAGCATAGGTATTATACAACTAATAAGCATTTGAACCAACAGATATATAAATCAAGAATACGAAACAGGCATGCATATATACCATATCACTTGCTCCAATATATCGCAAGAATTTGCTAATAACAAATATGCATTTATCACAAGATCATGCATATACACATATACGTCACAACAACAATTATACGGGTAGAAAACTTGCCTGAGCGACTGGGGGTTACAAATGGCTTGGGACGAGTCTGGTAACCTATAAACAACATATAAGTTGGAATTAAACCAAAGTCACTTATAAATCTATACTTTAACCAATTTAGACTCTAACGCTCGCTTTGCGCTTAACGATGCACTTAAGTCGCTCGAGTACCCTCGACTCCACCATTTTTAATAAATTAACCATTACGAGTTTTAAGCCGATTCTTTCGCGAGTGTCTTACCAACTGCCTATTACACTTTACATTTCATACTCCAGTTAGTCCTTTAAGGTCTTTAACCTATGTTTCAAAGTAAGTCGAGGGGTAATGGTTCGTTCGCGAAACGTCGTTACTTAAAATGGCCGTTTCTCCTAAACCGTACATCGGAATCAAACGAACCACATATCAAAACGAAGCTTGTAACATGAACTATCTAATCATGGCAATGGTCAAAACCTAGAAGGGAGTTCTCGGGTCCTAATGTTAAGAACAAAAACAGCCTAAAGTAAATCGGACATTACGACGACTATGTTTACGCGATTACCCAAATTTAAAACACTCTAATTCAACCCACAATCAATCCACAATCACAACCCAATCAAAACTCCATCCATACTACATCATAACAGCCCTAACAACTCAACATTAACAATTTATACTTATTCTTAAACTTGAATTTAACTACACTTAAGTTCATCAATCAACAATTCAAGAACTACCACTCCAAAAACTTCACAAAATCAACTAATCTCTACATTTACAACTAGCAAGCCTCTCATGAATTATAACAACAACACTAAACCTAATTACTCAAATAAAGTTAGGGTTTAGAGGGGTTATACCTTCCTTGTAGAGTGGAGAATCAAAAGAATGGCTTGGAATCACCCTTAAAGTCCTTATCCAAGCTAATCTAAACAAAACTTCAAGAACAAAAAAATTTAGTTCTTGAAAAACACTATTCACCATCTTCTTCCATGATTTTTAGGAAGAGATTGTGAATGATTTATGAGCTCAAACTTATAGGATATCCATAACTATGCATAAGGAGTCTTAGATAATTACCTTGTAATTTAACAAAGCTTGGAACTATGATTTTGATTTTCTTGCTTTGGAAAAGAAGAAGAAGCCGAGAGCAAGGAAGAAGAAATGAAAAGTTTTGTGTTTTTGGTGAAAATGAAATGTTTGGCTTGGTTGGTTGATTTTTTTTTTGATTTGTTTTGTTTTGCTTCTTACCTTTTTACCATGGTAATTTTTGTGTGGTTCTAATTCAACCAACAACACACTTGCTTGGTCATGCTTATGTCACCATGTGATGTCACCCTCCCTCCTTTGTCCTCTTCTCATTGGTTTGATGACATCATCCCCTCTAATCTCTTTGATTAGCTTTTAATTATTTGGCTAATGACCGCTGATCTGTTATACGGTTCGCTTAACTTTCGTTTTCGTTTATCGTTTGAGGGATCATACCCGGGATCTTATTACTTAGGTTCCCTTAACCTTTCTCAATACATTATATTCCTTTTTATGATCCTCTATTAAAATCCTTGAATTTAAATCCTTTTTATCCTGTTACCTTATACTCAATTCTTTCGATATCTGGTGGATTTCCAGGAAAAATCAAAGTGTTCTGATTTGGATTCTGACAATCTTTACATATACTTATATACCATATAGAGTACTAATAAGATCTCGGAATATCAATAAAAGAACCCCTACATAGTGTGGCATGGAAAGTTTTCTTATTCAGCATAATCAGCAAAATCACTATTTATAAGGGTTACAAAAAGTCCAAAAAAAATTGGGGTTATTACACCAATAGTGGCACACAGTCATCAGCTTGGATAATATCTGTTACAAAAAAGGTTTTTAGAAATAATGTGAGGACAGACGATTTGAACCCATTACCTTGGTGTGGGAAGACTCCTAGTTGCATCTAACAACTAGCTGAGCTATCTTGCTATTGGTGATAATTAATGGACTACATTTCTTTTCTTATGAAGTTCGGCCCATGAGTTTTAATTGTGTGGCAATCCATCTTACCTCTTTTCAAGAAGCACTTCATGCCAATATTTTGGGGAGTTTCTTTTACCTTTCTTTGTACATTTATTTTCCTTTTATCCATTTTTGTTATTATTATTTTTGTATTTTCTTTAGGAATCCTTTAGTGTACTTCTTTTTCTTTTATACATTTGTTTATTGAGGACAATAAACCACTTTAGTGCGGTGATGAGTTCTCAATGATAAAAAAAATCATAAAATTATAGATATGATAAAAAAATCAAATAAATTATTAATTTTAAAATAAAAAATTTCAAAAAATAGAAAATTCAAAAATCTTGTATATTGCCTAGTCTCGTAGTGTGTTAACAAGGATAAGTACACATCTTTTGAGCTTCTTTTGCAAGATTAGTTGATATGTCATATCCTTAGAAAATCATTTATGGCATGATAATTTCTTGTACGTGCTTGCGAAAATTCTAAAACTTGATATGCATCTTTGTCAAATTTAGTAAATACTGAAGCATGATTTCACCTTGTGAGATCTTGAGCCTAATTTGTGATTGATACATTTTATATCGGTCAATTTTATTCTTGTGTGTTATTCATCATGGTGTATGTTTCTCTAGAACTTGTTTTAAACCTTGTTGAGACTACATGATAACTTTATGCATGAAAATGATAAAGGCACTATGATGAACCTCATTTACCTAAACAGTACCCACGAATTATCCCTAGTGAACCCACTTGAGCCATACATCCGTTCTTTTGATATATCACCTATCTAAATGCTTGAGCCTACTCGTTCTTTCATTTCTTGATTTACTAGTAGAGCATTTTGATTCATTTGAGGGTTGGTGAAACAAAATGTGAGGATGTCTTTGTTGAAGTGTGAATAATTTTGTGGGTATCAACTTGAAAAAAGAAAAGAAAGAATGGGAAAGAAAAGGTTAAGTACTCTTTTGAGACCAACAGGTGGCAAGTGTAATATCATATGAAAGGGACGATCCATGTGCATGTGCTGGTTTTAAGTGCATTGTACTAGAAATTAAGAGGGATCAACTTAATACCTCTCATTTTTCTTCGTGACTTTGACTGCCCTTGGTTATTGGAGAAATACTTGAACTTTGAAAAAAAAAGGAGAATATCAAAAAGAGTTTATGTTCATTTGGTTGTGCAATATGAAGTGGGAAAGTACATGATAATTTGTGCTTGGGTCTAATGCTTGTAAGAGTTCACTCATCTTTTTCATGATTTGATTTCATATTGAGTGCTTAAAAATGATAATTATGCTCTATTAGTTTGTCAAGTTAGCCACTTGTTAGTATTTTTCTTGATATCCTACCCTTTACCTTAGCCATGCTACTAGATTTAGCGAAGACCTTTTGATTTGTGCGGGCATATGTTCAAAGTAGTGGAGATTTGATGGAAAATCAAGCTTATGGTAGCACATAACTTTATTGATTGAACTTGAGTGAATACACTTAACCTATACACTTGTGTGATTTGAGAGTTTTGTGAGTTTTTCTATCCATAGCATGTTACTTACTAGATGCGACTTTGATATCTACTTCATGTTATTTTTGTCTATTTAGACAATGTGTGCGTACTTGGATAATTATGTTCGAATGATGTGGGAATTATAAAGAATGTCAAAACTGTGTAATTGTGATTTACATGTGTGGAGTGCTATGAGATGTTGCACACTTAAGACTTGGAAAAGAAATGAATTTTATGGGTAGATTAACTATAAGCCCTCACAAGATAACACCCGCCCTACTAGAGCTCCATAGAAGTTTAACGACTTGTTGAATATGCTCAATGCATTCGTATCATCGACAAAAGTGATGTTAATTAGTTAAGACTTAGTTTTTATTTCCCTTATTTGCCCGAGGACGTGCAAATGCTTAGTGTGGGGATGTTTGATAGAATATATTTTTATATATATTCTATATGATTTTATTCTCATATTAATTCTATTTTGCACTGATTTGGATATTTATTTAATAGGTTTTGATGTTTTATTGTAGGTTACAAGAAAATTCTATACTTGGAAGGATTTGGAGAAAAAGTCCTATTTTCGAGTGGAAATAGAAGAAAATTCATAATATTAAACTACACGGGCTCCAAAAATTGTTTGGGTCGTATCTTGAGTTCTAGAAGCCCGATTTTGACGATCTTACAGTCCACGCAAAACCCACGGAATTCTCTTTAATTAATAGATGGTATAGTAAGGATAGTCCAGCTAGATCAGCCCAGAAACTGCAGGGAACAAACAGCTACGAATTTTAATTACAGAATCCTACTCGGTCTAGAACTCTCATTTGTAATTTGATTAGAATAATAAAATTCTTTTATTATTAGAGGAGACTTCAGTTTTATTAGGGAGATACATAAATATAGATGTACGTACTATTACAGATCCAGGGTTTTCGGTTTCTTCATCTCTTTCATAGCATTTGTTCTAGCTTGGATATTCATTTCTTCATTAATATAAAGTTAAAGGTATTCATATCTATTCTCATTTTTTTAGTATCTATTTTACATTGTGTTCATCATTGTTTTTATTGCTTTTACATATAGCATGAGTGAGTAGTTTAATTCTACGGCGCAAAAGAAAGCCATGTTTGCACCGTGAATATGCTTTAAATTGAAAATAGTTTAAAATGGGTAATAAGTAATTCTAGTTGATATGTTTTAATACTTAATCTGTGTAATTGGCCAATATCACAGATTATCTGTATATAATAGGGGTAATAGACCGGGAGATTTTACTTACTAGAGGCACACATACGATAGAAGAATTGAAAGCGAGAGAGGGATCATCACTGGATTTCTGAAAGTGTTAATGCTACAAAAGATTAACTTTTACTTTAATTACTTGACCCACTAGAGTGCTATACTTTTATGATTAGATTGGTGTAAACATGGTGAACCTGCGTCGCCCTAGACCTTTAGTTAATTGATTTAAAAATATATTTAATTTGCATTAGTAAGTTTGTAAAAAACCTTCAATATTCGTTCTTCTCTCGGAAATAATTATTAATAGTTAAATTAAAATTCTTAAAACTTAGTCTCCTAGTGGATACGACCTGCACTAGCCACTTTATACTAGTAATAGACACCATGCACTTGCGGTTAGATATAAAATAATACATCAGTAATGGCGTCATAGACTGCTTGAGGAGTGAGGACCTTGGCATTGCTTTATTGACATGTTCCTCTCTAAATTTGGTCAGGACCTCCTTCATGTCCACGCTGTAATCCTTTGATAACCATGCATCTACATTTTCATCAAGATCAGCTTCATCTGCAATTTTGGCTTGCTGGTCTTCAATATCTTTTTTGTATGATATCAAAATTGCCTGATAGTCTTGGTTAGACATATCAGTTGTGAGAAGTTGTTGAGTGATGTTTGGTAGGCCTGTATGCTGATCAACTAAGAGATATCAAAACTGTTCCTGTGATAGGTGTCATAGTTGGACTCACAGTATGAACTGTGGTTGTGACATTTTGTTGTTCATTAGTAGAGTTAACCTCCATTAGAATTGGAGGGGATTTTACCTGGTTACTGTCATACACCATGTCCTCAAACCTTTGTCCCTCTTGTAGTGGACTGGCACTTGAATGTGCTTGATAACTTACCTCCCCAATAACTGGATTATTGGAAATTGTACTCCTAGATTCAATTGATAGATCAATATCTATTAGGATTGTGAAGGGAGTTGTTCCTCTGTGAGAAATCTCTAATTGAATTGGAGAGGATTGAGTAGGTCTCTCTCAAGAATACTACCCTCAAACCTTGTAGTCTGTGAAGACTGTTATGCATATGAAGGTGCATTTGGAACCTGCACAAGGTCTTCAGTAAAAACTGATGAAACCCATGTATTTTGATGGTGTCATCAAGGTCAACCTCAGCATGTAGCCTCTCACCAACTAGAGATTGTGTCTGAGTGGTGAGCATAATTTCTTGAATTGTGTCACATAATTTTGGCAGGGCTTGAGAAGAAGATTCAATCCCCTCATATATGATGAAGAAATTTGAGAGATGATATGAGTGAGCTCAAGTGTGATTGTTGGCAACTCCCCCTGAATGGATGACGGAGTTTCAAGTGATATACTCTCTTTCTGTGTGACAACCATATGACTTACTTCACCCTCTTAAGAGTGCTCAAGAAGGGGTGCAGACTCCTTACATGATGCATTTGGGAAAATACTTGGTTCAATAGTGACACCTTGTTGAGAAGGTGCCACTAGGGTCTATTTTTGCCTCATTATTACAACTGCATTTTTTTGAGAAGATGCCATTTAAGTGGTCAACTCAACCTTCCTATATTGCTTTAGCTTTCGGACCAAGGGTGACTTAATTTGGGTCTGGTCCTCACCGCTCTCAGTAATAACTACCAAAGGTGTTTGCTTTTTCTTCTTTTTACTAACTCCACCCTGTTGAGAGGATGAAGTAGTTGGTTTCCTAGAAGCTAATGGTTTTCAATAAAAGGTGTCAGCTGTTGAAGGCCCGTGTGTGCTGACTTGCTTGGTTCCTTCTACAGGTGCAGAGGCCATAGATGTACTAGATATTGCACTTGATCTCATATCAGGCATTGGGCAAGGGTAAGTTCTAAATCTCTCTAAGATAAATCAGTGACATTTAGAGCTACTTTTACCTGATTCTTTGTAGTTAGTGAACTAAATAGAACTTTGGACACCTGTTTATAAATGCTTATTTGATTTCTATATGTACTATCTAGCATGTGAATGTCAACTACTTTATGAATTAAAGTGGACATTATAAATCTAGGGAAGAAAATTTCTTTACCTCTACTTACCAAAGGCACTATTAGCCTTGTGCTCAGTTCTTCCAGGATCAAGCTTCCAACATTGAGCTGTCTGTTGTAAGCTATGGAGTACACCAGCTTCTGTACTATACTGGAGATGTTGTCATAGCCAGTCTTCATGTATGTGAATGCTCTTATAATAGAGTCAGACGCAAAAGACCATTCTCTCCCTAAGTTCTTCTTCTTCTTCAGCATGGCCATGTCAATCTTTTCATTATAGTTGATAAAGTCCATAAACTCATCCAATTCATTTGTTGTTAGAACCTCCACTATGTTGTTTGTAGGAATACCCAAAGCTTTTTTGACATCATTAACACTGAATTCCACAGCTACACCCTGAATTGTGCAGTTCACCACCAAAGATATAACTTGATTTTCACGGACAATATTGTTGGTAACTGCATAGTTTCAGAATTCATTCAACACATCCAGGAAAAGCACAGGGTTAGAAGTCAAGGCCCCTGAGAGATACGAATCAACAATGAATCTCACAAAACACTTGAAGTTGTCAGGAGTTTGGTTTACATCAACAAATGCCAATTACTTGGTTTCCTCTTTGGGGATTAAAGATCTAAAGTTGTTGGAAGCCATTGAAAGAGTTGAGTTTGAATGGGTATGTATTTAGGAGAAGAAAGAGCTCAAAACTATTAAGAATTGTGAAGAATTGCATAAATTAGGTCAATTGAGATTTGAAAAGAGTAAATAAGGATTACGTCGAGATGTCTGGGTATTTATAGGCTAGAGATGTGATTTGTCGACAAGATAGGAATAAACGGTTGGTATTTTCTTGTAGAGAAGTCACATGACTTATAGAGAACTCATGTCGAGATGTCACTTTCTTGACTCTTATCGAGAACTAGATAATAACTTATCGAGATGTTGTACAAATACCCAGTTTGTCCTAATTGGACTGAATTATTCCAATTTATATTGAGTAAATCAACATAAAATTAGAATGGATTTTTATATCAAATGAATTTTACTAAAATAATTTATTGAATTAAATAATTCCAGTTCTGAGTTATTGATAAGTCTAAAGTTTATACTTGTAGAGAAATCCATATTGATATATATATATATATTGAGATCTCTACAATGCTTGTTGAGAAGTCATAAAATGACTTATCGAGTTGTCCATCGAGAAGTAATAAAAGACACTTATCGAGAACTCCATCGAGAAGTCACAAAATGACTTATCGAGAAGTCATTTAGACTTATCGAGAACTCAGTTCTCTATATACTCTTGATTTTAACAAATATATGTCTTATATTAATTTCATATATTAAAAATGTGAATTAATGAATAGATAGCTTTTCTTAGAATTAGAAAAATTCCAAGTTAAATTTGAATTTTAAAAAATAAATATACATAGGATCCTGAAATATTTATAGATCATATTCTAGTTAATTTCCAATTAAATCAAATTAATTTTGATTTATTCGAAATTAATCTGCTGCAACACATTAGCTGAGTTCATGCCATTAGGATGAAGAATTTAACATACCAATTTCACCTAAAAGTCTAGTGAAAGTTGCTTCATCCAAAGGTTTACTGAAAATATCAGCTAATTGTTTTTTGTTGGAACACAAATAAGCTCAATAGTACCATTTGCAGCATGTTCTCTAATAAAATGGTACCTTACATCAATCTGTTTAGTTCAAGAATAATTAAATGGATTAGAAAAATATAGATATGGCACTAGTATTGTCACACATAATAGGAATTTTATATAACACTAGGTCATAGTCCATTAGTTGATTTCTAATCCAAAGCACTTGAGCACAATAACTTCCAGCAGCTATGTATTCAGCCTCAGCTGTGGAAGTTTACACGGATTGTTTTTTCTTACTGTACCAAGATACAAGTCTTTACCCAAGGAATTGACAGCTTTCACTTGTACTCTTTTTTTCTATCCTACATCCAGCAAAATCTGCATCTGTGTATCCAACAACTTCAAAACCAGTTCCCTTAGGATACCACATTCCCAAGTTTGTTGTTCCCTTCAAATATCTGAAAATCCTCTTGACATTCATCAAATATGATTCTTTAGGATTTGCTTGAAATATAGCACGAACCAGTGCCCTTAGAATACCATAATCCAAAGTTTGTTCTTCCCTTCAAATATCTGAAAATCCTCTTGATAGCCATCAAATGTGATTCTTTAGGAATTGTTTGAAATCTAGCACACGGACATGTTGCAAACATGATTTCTGGTCTACTAGCAGTTAAGTACAACAAAATCCAATTAATCCTATATAACCTAAAATGTCTACACTTTTTCCTTTCTTATCTTAATCCAACTTGGTAGTTGTAGACATAGATGTTGATGCAGGTGAGTAGTCAACCATTCCAAATTTCTTCAACGAATCTTTGACATACTCAGTTTGACTGATAAATATTTCAATACTTCTTTGGCTAACTTGAAGTCCAAGGAAGTAACTTAATTCTACCATCATGCTCATCTCATATTCACTCTACATGTGTCTTGAAAATTTTTGACACAACTTTTTATTAGTAAGACCAAAAATGATATCATCCACACAAATTTGAAATAGGATAATATCATCACCATGCTTCTTGTAGAATAGAGTAGTACCAATTGTCCCTCTAGTGAATCCATGTTTGAGTAAAAATTCTGACAGTGTGTCATACCATGCCCTAGGTGATTGCTTCAATCCGTAGAAAGACTTTAACAGTTTACAGGTGAAGTCTGGAAATTATGGATCTTCAAAGCCAAGTGGCTATTGTACATAGACTTTTTTTCTAATTCACCATTAAGGAATGCACTTTTCACATTCATTTGATACGTCTTGAAATTTGAATGTGTAGCAAATGCAAGAAAGATTCCTTTTGCTTCAAGTCTTGCAACTCGAGCAAAAATTTCATCATAGTCAATTCCTTCTTCTTGTGAGTAGCCGTTGGTAACCAGACTTGCTTTGTTCCTTGTTACAATACCATATTCATCCATTTTATTCCTATACACCCATTTTGTTCCAATGATACTTCTATTCTTTAGTGCAGGAACCAATTCCAAAACTTTATTTCTTTTAAATTAATTCAGCTCTTCTTGCATAGCAGTTACCCCGTCAGGATGAGGTAGAGCTTCCTCGATTTTCCTAGGATTAATATGAGACAGAAAGCATTCATTTGCAGTGGCACTTCTAGTCCTCACTCCAGCATTTGGATCACCAATTATAGCATCTCTTGTGTGACTTCTATCCTAATTTCTGGTGTGATCTTGTTGACTAGAGTTGTCTGCATGTTCCTCATTATTGGCATGACTTGCAGATCTATCATCTTTTTCTCCCCCTGAGTTTATGCCACCAAATTCAGGTATATTTCTTTCATGAGATGAATTTCCATTTTCACAGTTTATTGGTTCACTTGATTCTGGCTCCATTCTATTGTTTGTGTTGATCTCAGCTTCATCTTCAGAATCACTGTCAATGTTTAGATTTTCAAATTTTAGGGCTTCAGCTTCATTTTCACCAAGGTATTCTAAGCCTGGACACTTCTCATCATCAAAGGTCACATCTGTGCTTTCCATAATTTTCTTTGGCTCTAACAGATAAACTCTGTAAGCAATTTTTTCTAATGAATATTCCAGAAAAATAGCTTCAAATACTTTAGAGTCAAATTTTTTAACATATTCATAGTTGTCTTTGAGCATAAAACATTTACTTCCAAACACATACAGATGCTTTACAGTAGGATTTCTTTTGACAAAATTGAGTAGGGTGACTTGCCAGGATTTTTGTTGATTAGATATCTGTTTTGAGTGGAGCATGCATTGTTGATAGCTTCTTGCCAAAAACTTATAGCAAATTGGCATCTTGCAGCATTGTTCTTGCAGCCTCAACTAGAATTCTATTTTTCTTTTCAACCACACCAGTTTACTGAGGTGTTCTTGTAGATGAGAACTCTTGAACAATGCATTTATCTTTTCCGAATTCACTTAAAGCTACATACCTGAATTCTATACCATTATCACTCCTTAATCTTTTGATACAATTTTTATCTTCAGCTTGCTTCTGAACTTTCTTTATGTGTTCAATAATGATGTGTGGAGGTTCATCCTTTGAATGCATAAATTCCACCCATGTGTATCTTGAGTAGTCATCCACCATCACCAATGCATATTTCTTCCTGGATATAGATAAGACATTAATTGTTCCAAACAGGTCCATGTGAATTGATCAGTAATGGAGCACTTATATAATTTGTAGTTTTACTCTTCTGACTAGACCTTTTCATTTCTCCTTTTTGAAAAGCCTCACAAACTTCCTCCTAAGCAAATTCAAGAGATGGCATGTCTCTCACTAATTTCTTTTTCACCAAGGTGTTGATTGATTTGTAATTTAGGTGAGAGAGTTTCTTGTGCCAAACTTTGCTTTCCTCACTGGATGCCTTGGTGTAGAAGCAACATATTCCATCCTCGTTTTCTAAATTCAAATCTGCAACAAACAGGCTTCCTTTCCTTGCTCCTTTCAGAGAAAATTCACCAGTTTTTTTCTAGTGATTGAACAATCTTTCTTTGTCAAATATCACTTTGAAACCTTTGTCTGTAAATTAGATGACACTAAGAAGATTCACTTCAAGACCAGCAACTAGTGCTACATCATCAATGACAATATTACCAGAAATCAACTTGCCATATCCCATTGTGAATCCTTTGTTGTTGTCTCCAAAAGTCACTAATAGGCCAGCCATCTCCTCAAATTGTGATAGCAGGGCTCTATCACTTATCATATTCCTGGAACATCCACTTTCAATGATCCATATGAATTTATTCTTCTTGCCCCGCATATAATGAGGATTACGTGTGTTTAGCTACCCAAGCAGTGTTTGGCACTTTCTTCTTTTTTACAGAAGTTGCAGAAGTAGAATTTGAACATTAAAAAAAAACAGCATTCATTGTTTGATCAGCATTATCCCTTTTAATTGCATATCCAGGGTTGCAATCAAACTTATCAAAGAAAGAATAAGGATCTTCAGCCAGTGCCTCATTGTACTTGCATGCTCCAAATTTTGTCTCACAAACAGCCTTTTTACAAAGGTGAAGTAGGTGATTTGTTGAGCCACATTTCAGACATTTCTTCCTTCGAGCATCTGCAACATAGGCATAATTGTTGCTCTTTTTTACACTTGTTTTTACATTCCCATTCTTTTTCTTTTTCCCATTCTTTTTCTTTTTCCCAGTATTTTCAGTCTTGATTTCCTTTGTTGTGTCTTAGTAGCTTGACACACTACATGCTTCTTCTCACATTCAGTGATGGCAGTAAATTCTTCATTTTTCTTCTCTTTATCTTCATCTGCAATTTCTTGCCTGATTTCCAACTCCACTTCACTAAAATTTACTTCACAAGTTTTAAAAAAAGGTGCATTCACTCTTTTCAGCATCACAGGAACATCTTGGTTCACATTTTCTTTTCCTTTGCCAGCTTCAACTTTATTGTGAGAGTTCAAGGCCTCATAGTCCAAACCAATAGCTATATTAGCACATGGTTTATTTTTCTCATAATACTGACCAATGAACTGAAATGCATTTTTGAATGATTTGAGCTTCAAATCATTTTTCTTAGTTCTTTATCTTAACACTGCCTCTACTTCTTCAACACACTTAAGCTTGTTCTTGAGGTACTCATTTTCTTGTTTGACTGTTTCAAGACCGACAAGATGCAGTTCTAGATCCTATTTCTCAATCTCAAGCTTCTCATTAATTTTTGAAAGCCTACTCACTTCCTCTGTAGCTGCCATCATGCTTGTGTGGATATGAAACATCTCTACACTCATTTTCTCAACAGTTTCTTTATATTGAGTGGTATTTATATCAATTGTAGTTAGAATAGGTACCTCTGGTTTGGATGCAGATGATTTTCCTTGCTATAGAACCATGAGAGCACAATTTCCATATTCTTCACAGTCATCCTCATCATATGTACCATCCCAACTTTTGCATTATGCAATATAAGCCTTTCCCTGTTGCTTTCTCAAGAGTGCTCCATACTTTGCTTCCAATTCCAAATAATCCTTGTCGTTTTTCACCTTCTTTGGCTTCTTGCACTCTGTGGCAAAGTGACCAAGTTCATCACAGTTGTAGAACCTTATCTTTGAGCTGTCCATAGATCCTGACTTGTAGCCACCTTTTCCTGTTGAATTAAACTGAGTTTTTCCTTTCCAGTTACTGTTGTTGGATGTTTGGCCTTTACTCTTCCATTACCTAAGCTTTTTAACTCTGATGTTTGAAATTTTTCTTGTAAGAGAAGCCATTGACTGATCCATTTCATCCAGTTCATCAAGAGTTTTAAATTCATCCTCTTTCAGCTCTAAAAAACTTGGTTTTGTGGCTCCTTGTTTATCTTCTCAACAGCTTGAACAACTTGAGTCTGGGGTTCCAGTTCATCTTCAAACATTTTGTTGTCATTCGCTACCAAGGAACTTGATCCATCAACAATATTCTCTTGACTAGCTTTCAATGACTTTCTCTGAAATATCTACAGCTTATAGGTCTTCAAAATACCATACAAGACCTCCAAAGTCATTTTGCTTAAATCTCTTCCTTCTATGATTGCAAATATCTTGAAAGGAATATGTCCTAAGTCCAATCATGTATTAGGATTTAGGAATAACTTTTATGTAATCTGTTTTGATTTCATTTATATTAATAAAGACTTGTTTTGTTTTTATTACGGGCTTTATCTATTTAAGTGTTTAAATAAGATATACCATAGTTTAGAGTAAAGCTTTTTATGGATTATGATGAGATCATAATAGTGAGACCTAAAAAGATGATAACTCTGAACTTAAATAGTTCCTGGTCGTAGGATTACTAACTGGTAATTAATAATCCGCAAAGATCGGTACATACTATGCTTGCTTCATTATGAAGGATGTCTGTTCTCATAGACATTTATGTGGTGACACTATAGCTAGTATGTAGGTGCTTATTATAGAATAAGTTCACTGAACATGACTCGCACAGCTGAACAACTGATGGAGTTCACTCACGTGTCAGCAGTTGTTCGCTTAGTGATAGTTGTACAAGTATCCTTAGACTTGAGGTCATCATAGTCATCTTGTGTACACTGAACTATGCTTTGGTTTAGTTCTTAGTCTCCAGGGACAATTATTAGGGCTCTTCTGGGTATAGGAATTTGTACACGAAGATAGTGTATGGTCAATAAAGGATCTACCCCTTCCAGTGAAGGAAGTGAATGTTCAAGGCTGATCCACTTATGCTAGTTCAGGAATCTCTGGCCAGAGTAAATGAAATTAGAAAGGAGTTTCTAATTTGCATAGAACTACGCATAGTAAATGGTAAGCAAGTGATTGAATTAGATAGGCTTGACACGAGATCCATGCCTTGTATTTAATCGGGACATTGTAGGGTAGAAGGAGTTTATTGTACGGTAACTATTCACTGACAGGTTCTTGGTATTCTAAGCAGTGAATTCATATTATCCGGATAGTCGCGATATGTTGAGAAGCATCACTCACGATGTAGAATAAATGTGATTAATTAATTAATCATATTTAATAAATTAGAGAATTTATATAAATAATGATAAAATAGTTTTATTATTATTTATTTCTACTACCGGCTTAATATTGAACCTACAGGGTCACACCATAAAAAGAGAATGATTTAATGGTGGAGGAATTAATTAATAATGGCTAATAATTATTTATTTATGAAATAAATAATTAATTGGAAAATTTAATAATTGATTAAATGAGATTTAATTGATTATAAATTAATTAAGAAAAGTTCTTAATATTATTAATTAAGGATTTAATTTTTGGAAATTAAATCAAGAGAGAGAATTATTTCTAAAGTGTTTAGAAAAAGGATTAATAATTAAAAGGTGTTTTAATTATTAATGAGAATAATAAATGGGATAATAATAATAATATTTATGGGAAAATTTCAGCTGAAAATTTTGCCTATAAATACACTATTATAGACCCTATTTTATTCTAACCCAAGAAACCCAAAAGTTTTAGAAAACCAAATTCTCTCCACCTCCTCCTCCTCCTAAAAGTCGTTTTTTTGGTGGATACCGGTGGAGTGCTTCACACTTGAGGAGTGTTAGATATATTTGATAATGTCATGGCTAATATGTTTTATGTTTAGATTTCAGATCTTATTTGAACAGGACAAATCAGTACTTAACTGATCAGTACTTATACTGGAAGTCAGAACTTAAGGGATATCAGTACTTATGTTATCAGGAGATAAGCATCAGGAGATAGATATCGGAACTTAAGTGCTGAAGGACGATCAGATAAGGAAAGTAGCTGATTAAAGTTAAGAAGATCAAGATAAACATAAGAAGAGATATGCATGAAGAAGGAATTCCGTAAAGAATGGAATACTTGGAATAGAAGATATCTGATTGATATATTTTAGGAAGCAGAATTATATTCCATATCAATTAGCGATTATCTTGTAACTGTGTAGTATATAAACACAGACATAGGGTTTACACTATAAGTGTTATCATTATCAAGAATATTATTTACTATAACCCTAGCAGCTCTCATGATATTTTGTTCATCACTGAGAGATAACAGTTCCAGATTGTAACAGAGTTTATTGTTTCAATAAAGTTTGTTTTTCTGTTACATAAGTTCTTGAAGTTTGATTTGATTGTAATAAACACTGTATTCACCCCCTCTACAGTGAAAGTGTGACCTAACAAGTGGTATCAGAGCCTTCTGTTAACACACATACAGTTAAAGATCCAAACACAATCATGTCTGACACAGAAACTCCAACTAAGCCTACCAAAACTGAGGAATCATCAAAGACATCAACTCAGAGTCGATATGAGACTATCAGAGTTCCCATATTGAGACCATCTGAATATCCCATATGGAAGGTAAGGATGACCATGTTTCTGGAAGCAACAGATCCAGAATACCTTGATAGAATCAAGGAAGGGCCTCACAAACCTACCAAGCTCGCTGTTGTAGTTGCAGGTGAAGCAGCAATGACCGTACCAAAGGAAAAGAGTGATTACACTGCTGAAGATATAGCATCTATTGCTAAGGATGCCAAGGTACGACACTTATTGCATAGTGCCATTGATAATGTAATGTCAAACAGGGTAATCAACTGCAAGACTGCTAAGGAGATATGGGATGCACTGGAGACAAGGTGTCAAGGAACTGAAACAGTTAAGAAGAACAGGAAGACAATACTCACTCAAGAGTATGAACACTTTGACTCTAGGACTAATGAGTCATTGACTGATGTATATGATAGATTTGTCAAACTCTTGAATGACTTGTCGTTGGTTAATAAGGAGTATGATCTTGAAGATACAAACTTTAAATTCCTGTTAGCTCTTCCTGAATGTTGGGATTTGAAGGCAACAACAATAAGAGACAACTACAATCTTGATGAGACAACTCTTGATGAAATCTATGGAATGCTCAAGACTCATGAACTTGAGATGGAACAAAGAAGCAAGAGGAAAGGAGGAAAGTCAAGGACAGTTGCTCTCAAGGCTGAAGAGGAATCCCCCAAACCACCTTCCTCAAAGAAAGACAAGGGTAAAGCTCTTATCATAAAGTCTGATACTGAGTCATCAAGTTCTGAGAGTGATGATGACTCAGATTCTGAAAGCTTGCCTGAAACTGATGCTGATGAGGAGATGATGAAGCTGTGTGCTCTTATGGTGAAAGGAATCACAAAGATTGCATACAGGAAGTTCAGGAAGGGAAAGAAGTTTTCCAGGAAAGGCATAAGTTCTGATAAAAAGAATTTCAGAAGATCTGAAGGAAGAGGAGGAAAGTCTGACAGAGGAGATTACGCTAATGTTAAATGTTATAATTGTGGTGAGAAAGGCCACATGTCTCCTGATTGCAAGAAGACCAAGAGTGACAAAGGCAAAGCTCTTGTCACAAAGCAGAAAAGCTGGACAGACACCTCAGACTCTGAAAGTGAGGAGAACTATGCATTGATGGCAAATGCTGATAAATCAAGTTCTGAGAGCAGTTCTGAAGCTGCTGAACCAAAGGTACCTCAGACTACTTATGCTTTTCATACTGATGATATTAATGAGTTGAGAAGATATCTTAAAACCATGTTTGTTAGTTATAGAGATCAAACTTTAACATGTGAAAGATTAACTTCTGAAAATCTTGCTTTTAGGAAAAGAAATGATTTCTTAGAAAAAGAGTTAGTCATGTTCCATCAAACTCAGCAGGATAGAGATGATGCTTTTTATGTTAGGGATGAAGTGCTAAAAATGAATGAATCTCTAAAAACTGAGTTAGAAAAGGAGAGAGAGATTATCAGAACTTGGACTAACTCTGGCAAAACAACTCAAAATTTGCTAAGCAGTGGAAACTGGAAAGAGGGCTTAGGTTATGGAGAAAATAAAAATGAAAAAGGAACTGTAGAAATTAAGCCTGTTGATAAGCAAAAGCCGAAGTTAAAACCTGTTAAGTTTGTAACTGAAAAATCTGAAAATGAGAAATCAGAAGTTAAAAAGGAATTAGCTTCTGACAAACTAAAACAGGAAAAGACAGCTGAAGTTAACATAGGCTTAATGACGAAGAAGCAGCTTAAGCATAAGCTGAAAGATGTTAAGAATGCAAACAAGGTAAAATCACCTAGGAAAAACAGGAATGGAAAGGAAGGTGTGAATAAAAGCAATAACTATAAATCTGTTCCTGATGCTCCTAGGAAAGCATGTCATAACTGTGGAAGTTCTAACCATCTGGCTTCTTTTTGCAGGAAGAATAAGAATATTAACTCCTTATCTACAAAGTCAGGAGTTAAGAGCCAGTCTGTTAGATACAAACCACAAAATCCTTGTTTTCATTGTGGTAGTTTATGGCATTCCATTTATACTTGTAAGGAATATCATAGTTTGTACTATGATTATTATCAAATAAAACCTTCTTTAAAGAAAGTTTCTGTTGTTCCTTCTAGTGTAAGTTCTGATTCAAAGTCTGGTAGTATAAATTCTGATAAGAAAACTGTTAACATAAAATCTGATGCTAAATCCGCTGCAAATGTTAACAAACCTAAAAAGGCCAAAGGATCCAAGCAAGTCTGGGTCCTTAAAACTAATAATTAGTGGTCTTTTTGATTGCAGGGCAACAGGAAAAATATTTTAGTTCTGGACAGTGGATGTTCAGGACATATGACTGGAAATAAGGCCCTGCTATCAGACTTTGTGGAGAAAGTTGGCCCAAGTGTTTCTTATGGAGATGGCAACATTGGAAAAACTTTGGGATATGGCAATATCAATCTTGGGAATGTCATCATTAAAGATGTAGCTCTGGTCTCAGGACTTAAACACAACTTACTGAGTATAAGTCAAATCTGTGACAGAGGTTATCATGTTGATTTCTTTGCAGAACATTGTGAAATAGTTAGTAAATCTAAAGAAAAAATTGTTCTGAAGGGATTCAGGCGTGGTAACATTTATGAAGCTAAGCTTTCAACAAGTTCTGATGGTTCTGCAATCTGTTTAGTGAGTAGAGCCTCAACTGAAGAAAGCTGGAATTGGCACAAGAAACTCTCTCATTTAAACTTCAACAAGATAAATGAACTGATCAAGAAAGATCTTGTGAGAGGACTGCCAAAATCAGTGTTTGTTCCTGATGGTCTTTGTGACTCATGTCAGAAGGCTAAACAAAGAAAATCTTCGTTCAAGAGCAAGACTGAATCATCAATTCTTGAGCCTTATTATCTGCTTCATGTTGATCTATTTGGTCCAGTGAATGTCATGTCTATTGCAAAGAAGAAATATGCGTTGGTCATAGTAGATGAGTTCACCAGATACACATGGGTGTATTTCTTGCACACAAAAAGTGAAACTGCATCTATCCTGATTGATCATGTCAAACATCTGGATAAATTGATCAAAGATTCTGTGAAAATTTTGAGGAGTGATAATGGCACTGAATTCAAGAATCTGATAATGGAAGAGTTCTGCAAAAATCATGGAATAAAGCAGGAATTTTCTGCTCCTGGAACTCCACAGCAAAATGGAGTTGTTGAAAGGAAGAATAGAACTCTCATTGAAGCTGCACGAACAATGCTTGAAGAAGCAAAGCTTCCAACCTATTTCTGGGCTGAAGCTGTGCAGACTGCTTGTTTTACTCAAAATGCAACACTCATTAACAAGCATGGAAAAACACCATATGAGATGGTGAAGAACAAGAAGCCAAATCTCAAATACTTTCATGTATTTGGATGTAAGTGTTTTGTTCTCAAGACTCATCCTGAACAGCTATCCAAGTTTGATCTAAAAGCTGATGAGGGAATCTTTGTTGGATATCCACTTTCTACAAAAGCCTTCAGAGTCTATAATTTGAGAACAAAAGTGGTCATGGAATCTATCAATGTCTCTTTTGATGACAAGAAGATCACTGGACTTGAAGATTGCATTGATCATGATCAGCTGAGATTTGAAAATGAAGATTCATATTCTGATACCTCAAGTCCTGACAGTCTAAGTCCTGATACTGTAAATTCTGATGGATTAAACTCTGATGTTATTGAAACTGTGGTGACTACGTCAAAGGAAGATGCACCAATGCAGGGGGAGCATACTCAAGATATTATCACATCTCAAGAAGCATCAGAACCTACATCTGGCTCTTCAAATTCTGATTCGTCAAGTTCTGATAAGCCAAGTACTGACAGTACTGAAAATCTAAATACTGAAGGATCCAACTCAGAGAGCATAGTTTCAGGGGGAGCATCAGAAAATGAAACCGAAGACAGCATGAATCATGGGGGAGCATCCAGTTCTAGAGAAAATCTTCCATCTGCAAGGAAGTGGACAAAATCACATACACCTGATTTGATAATTGGAAATCCTGAGGCAGGTGTCAGAACTAGAACAGGTACTTCAAATGAATGTCTTTACAATTCTTTTCTCTCTCAGTCTGAGCCAAAGAAAGTGGAAGAAGCTCTTCAAGATGCTGATTGGGTGCAAGCAATGCAGGAAGAGTTGAATGAATTTGAAAGAAACAAAGTCTGGACCTTAGTGCCAAGACCTAAGAATAGATCGGTTGTTGGTACAAAGTGGGTATTCAGAAACAAAACTGACAGTGATGGCATAATTGTAAGGAACAAAGCAAGGCTGGTTGCAAAAGGATATTCTCAACAGGAGGGAATTGACTATGATGAAACATTTGCTCCAGTTGCTAGGTTAGAAGCCATAAGGATATTCATGGCTTATGCTGCTCACAAAAAGTTTACTGTCTTTCAAATGGATGTGAAAAGTGCTTTTCTCAATGGAGAATTGGAAGAGGAAGTATATGTTGAACAACCTCCAGGCTTTGTAGATTCCAAACATCCAGATTATGTCTACAGGCTTGATAAAGCACTTTATGGACTTAAGCAAGCTCCTAGAGCATGGTATGAGACTTTAGCTCAGTTTCTTCTGGAAAGTGGATTCAACAGAGGAACTATTGACAAAACACTGTTCTATCTCAACCATGGCAAGGACTTACTTTTGATCCAGATTTATGTTGATGATATTATTTTTGGGTCTCCAAATGACAAACTTTGCAAAAAGTTTGCCAAACTAATGCAGTCAAGATATCAGATGAGTATGATGGGAGAACTCAGTTATTTTCTGGGCCTTCAAGTTAAGCAGAGTGAAGAAGGAACTTTTATTTGTCAATCTAAGTACACCAGAAACTTGCTGAAGAAATTTGGAATGCAAGACTGTTCAAGTGCATCCACTCCCATGGCCACTGCAACAAAACTGGATAAGGATACTGGTAATTCAGTAGATATTACTGATTACAGAGGTATGATTGGCTCACTTCTCTATCTAACTGCTAGTAGACCAGATATCATGTTTGCTACCTGTCTTTGTGCAAGATTTCAAGCAGATCCAAGAGAACCTCACTTAACAGCTGTAAAAAGAATCTTTAAGTATCTTAAAGGAACAGCTGATCTAGGATTATGGTATCCTAGAGAATCAGATTTTAAATTAATAGGTTACTCAGATGCAGATTTTGCAGGTTGCAAAATTGACAGGAAAAGCACAAGTGGTAGCTGCCAATTTCTTGGAGGCAGGTTGGTTTCTTGGTATAGCAAGAAACAAAAGTCAATTTCCACATCAACTGCAGAAGCAGAGTATATTGCTGCAGGAAGCTGTTGTGCACAGATTCTCTGGATGAAGAATCAGTTACTGGATTATGGGTTAACATATTTCAAAATCCCTATTTACTGTGATAATCAAAGTGTTATTGCTATGACAGGTAATCCAGTTCAACACTCTATGACAAAGCACATCAGCATCAGGTACCATTTCATCAGGGAACATGTGGATGAAGGTACAGTGGAATTGCATTTTGTTCCCACAAATCAACAAGTAGCAGATATCTTCACAAAACCACTGTGTGAAGCTACCTTTACAAAATTGGTAAATGAACTTGGAATGATTTCAGGTTCTCTCTCTAAATCTGCTTAAACTTGTTCTATGTTATCAG
Source organism: Apium graveolens (assembly GCF_009905375.1). Taxonomy (NCBI): domain Eukaryota; kingdom Viridiplantae; phylum Streptophyta; class Magnoliopsida; order Apiales; family Apiaceae; genus Apium; species Apium graveolens. Next base: position 93,665,972 of record NC_133647.1, on the reverse strand, counting down.
ACTTTATGATCAGTATTTACAGAATTAATCCCTTTGAATATTCTGTGCATTAATTGATAAATGTTTTTAAGTACTGACTGTTGTCTGATACATATCTCTTAACTCTCATAAGTGATATATCTGTTTCAGTAATCATTCTATCCTATGAGGATAACTGTGCTAGATACTGATCTACTAGTCTTCAATAAACAAATGATCCCATGAAAGAAGTAATTATTTCTGTGGAAATCTTATGACACAAGCAAATTCTGATACTTGAGCTTAGTTTAGTTTACTTTATTCATCTTATTACTAAGTCCCAAATTAGAATAATGCTACTCATCTGTTTAAGTTCTGATTCTAGTAAAACTGCTGAATGTACTAAGTGCTGATAAACCTCACTTATCAAAAGAAAAAGAAAAGAATCAAAGAATAATATCAGGTACTCCTTTGAGATCTAGAGTAAAAATGTGAATGGGACGACCCAAGTGCATTGCTGGTATTAAGTAAATATGCATTAGAAAAGCAAAATATTTTTTCTTGGTGACTGTTCACACTCTATGATTACTGGAGAAATACTCTGATAATAGCATAAATTCTGATAAACAGTCGTGACTCACTTACACTAAGAAGCCTCTGTAAAATAGAATTTCAAAAGATGCATAAAATTAGCACAAAAACAGTTGAGGTGGACTTATGCATGAACTCATTTATCAGTAGGTTTCAGGATAATGACAGCTCTTTAGCAAAATTTTAATTATGACTTATTTCTAAGATGTACTGAAGTAGATCAGACTTTACTCTTTGTCTGTTATTTAGCTTAATGCACACACACATCACTCCATATGAATGATGAAATTTCTGTGGTGGTCTATGTTATTTTAGATAAACAGTCATTGTGTCACTTTTGCACAAATTCTGAGGACAAGTTCTAGTTACACGTTCTGATGATTAAGTTCTGACGTTTATAACTAAGAACTTGTATGAGTATTTACTAAGATAGATATTCCTTGTTCGAGTTAAGACATTATGTTCTGATGACTGTTAAGTTCTGGTATAGGTCTAAGTTCTGATTTTTCAGTCTAACCCTTTACTTGACTTATCTGTGAGTAAAATTTGGTAACAGTCTCAGATTAATTTCGAAATGTTGAAGTGGAAGATTAATAGTCTATGGTTAAAACATAATGGCACTCGTCCTTGAACAGTTCACTCTTGTTACATGTGCACATTCTCTTTCCAATGACTGTTATTCTTTTTCAAAGTCTAGGGAGACGAGGTAGAATTAATTCTACCTGTCAGCATTAAATATCTTTGCGTCTCTTGGCATTCTCTTGCCTATATACACAGCCACTTCACATTAGTCTTTCCATCACACACACTTATCCTCCTTCTTCTGTCAAAAACACAATGGTTCGATACAACATGTTTTTGAACACACAAACCTTCACAATGGAGCTCAGTTGTGCCGAGTGGCAGCAGGAGTGGCATATAACAGCCATTCCTGAGGAGATCTGGGACTCTGTCCCACAGGAGGTGCTGGCTCACCTTCTATTCTTCGAGATGGATTACCATCGCCATCTGGAGCGCCTGGAGGAGGAAAGGCGGGAAGCTATCCGTCAGCAAGAGCGAATCATTCGACTTGCTATCTTGTTTGTCAAAGATAGGAAGAGGAAGATGACTTAATCTCGTCTTCTTCCTGTTCTTCTTCATCCTCAGCTTTGTCAGGCTTCTTAGCTAGGACTAAAGCTGTTGACGTTAGGATTAGAAGCTTAGGGAAAATCTTGTATTGATGTAATTTCTATTTCATATATGTATTGACTTGATATATTCATGAAAACTATTTTTACTTCAAGATTTTGTCTCTGAGTTATTTTATCTTGTGTTGTTAAATCCTGCTTGATATTCTGATGACCATTTAAATTTTATCTTTATTTAAGTTCTGATTCTTTGTCAGCACTTATTCATCGAAATTATCTCGGTCATTTTTAACATGATTCATTTTCAGAATATTAATGTTGCAGTGAAAAATAATTCAATCAGTGCTAACGGTTTTAATTTTGAATTAAAACTGTGTCTCTTGATAACTGAAATGGTTTTCCTTGAAACAAGGCAACTGGACATTATCTCAAACACCTAACAGGCATACTTGAATTTCAATATTTTTCACATGGCACCAAAGGATTTAATCATTGATGGAGCAAAGTTTGTTCCAAACAACTATGCTGCAATTCTTGATCATGCTGAAGCTCCATCTGAATTGCATTTTGTGCAAGATCTTCTTGCACATAGTGAGGTTGGGTACGCCTTAACTCAACCTGAATTATTTTCAAGTCAACAAGTTCTGCGGTTCTGGAGGACTGGAGTTTTTGATGATGGTGGTAAACGAGGAACTCCCAGTATTATCTTCCAAGTGGGTGATTCATCCTATGTAGTCACTCCTGGTACAGTACGAAGAGCATTACATCTTCCAGAAGATTGTACCTTCTCTATACCAGAGGAATCAGAACTTCGGGGGTTAATGACTGATTTGGGATATGAAAAGAGTCTGACGAAACTTGGACAGTTGAAACGGGCTAATATCAGAAGAGAATGGAGTTTCTTCTTCGATTGCATCACCAAGGCCTTTGGCAACAAGTGTTCAAATTTTGATGCCATCCCAATTCTGAGTCAGCACATCGGATATGCTATTATCCAACAAACTCATTTTGATTTTGCAACTGGAATAATTGGTTTTATTGGGGATAGGATGACAGAGGATCGAGATGTTGTTTATTTTGCTAGATTCTGTCAACTTATTTATACGTATTGTACTGCTGAACCCCAGTTAGTCAGCACTCAAACCCCACCTTTTAAGGTTGCAAAAAGGTACTTTAACGACCTGATAAATGCTGACACAAAAAAATCAATGGTGAGACAATTACAGATTCCTCAGTCTGTGAAACAGATTCTGGTAAATGCTGATCCTGCTACTTACAAATCTGTTTACTCAAATGTTCAACCAACTCACCATAACCAAAATCCATCAACCTCAGTCCCTACCTCTCATTCTACTCAACCTACCCTCAGAACTTATCTCAAATCCTATCTCTCCACTTCACAGACTGCTCAACCTTCTTCTTCAGCACCTACTGTGAAGCCTATATCCTCTAAGCCAAAGAGAACAAAGACTGTTCCTCAAACATCTCAGAAGAAAAGGAGGATTACTTTGAGAGATGAATCAGATTCTGAGGATCAGATTCCCTCTTTAGAACCTGTGGTAAATGAAGCTGAGAAGGTAACTTCTCAGAAGGATTCTGCAATTGGGGGTTCTAGGCTTCTCAAGAGGCTTAGACGTATGACGGTTCCTGAAACTCCCAAGGAATCCAAATCAACAAGGAAGTACAAGAAACAGAGGGCACAGAGGCCAGTTTCAGATGATGAGGAGGAAGCAGCTAAGGAAGGGGATCAGGAATCTCTGATCTCACAAGACAAGGAATTTGCTCCAGTCACTTCTTCTCCATCAACTCCATCTCAGGAACCTGTATCTGACAAGGCTAATTCACCTTCTATGTCTCTTGTTGATCCAGGCACAAGTGCTGAAATTGATATTCAGAACCTGGTTGTGCCTGAAATACTTTTCTTAGAAGCTCCAACAGCAAATAATCCTTCCACAACACCTGTTACTGATGCTGTTCAAACTCCTGAGTTATCACTAACACCTTCTTTGCATCAAGATGCTGATGATCAGATTTTAGGTGAGCATCAGGATATGGCTGTTGATCAGAACTTAGTATCAGATCAGCAATTAGAGGATGTTGAAGCCTCCATTGCTACTCACACAGTTGTCTTATCAGAAGATACTGATTCTCTAAGTTCTGATGCTGCAAATGTTGGAGATACTGGTGAGGCTGCTACAACTGTAGATGCTGATGAAGCAGGTCCTTCAGGACATACTCCTCCACTGACTCTTCCTAAGTCTGAACTGGTAAAGGAGTTTGTTATCAGGGATGCACCAGTACCTTGGAGTGAAACTCCTGCAGGTCAGGAGTGGACTAAGGAATGGAACTCAGTTTCATGTGTTCCAAATGCTTTACATCTTGCTGAGCACTTGACTAAAGCTGATGACATGTTACATACTGATGATTTTAAAACCCAGCTTAGAGTCACTGCATTGAGTACTAAACATCTACAAGGTCTTCATTCCAACACTCATGCAGAGCTACACAAGATTCAGGAGAACTTTATCAAACAGGAACAAGTTTGGAAACTTGATAAGAAAAAGTTCTTCCAACCTACCATTGACAGGGTTGCTTATATTGAGAAAACTCAAGAGAAGCAACAAGCTCAGATTGATCAAATTCTGACAAATCAAGCTTCTCAGCAATCGCAACTTATTGAAATCCAGACCTCAGTGGAACTACTTATCTCTCTTTTATTACCTGTTGATGCCAAAAAGGGGGAGAAGGTAATTAAGTCCAAATGTAAAACCAACAAGTCACTGCAAGGAAAGGATGATGGAAAAGATGACCAAGGAAACTCTGGAATGGGTAGTGGTCATAGTCAAGGTAGAAGGTTTACATCAAGACAAGCTAGTCACAGAACAAGTTCTGATACTGGGAAAAGAATAAGTTTTGCTGCTGGTAAAAGGATAAGTTCTGATGAACTTCTAGATCTTGATGAGGAAATGTCAAGACAGTTATTTCTTCAAGAAAATCCAGGGATAGACTTGGAAAGTTTAAAGGAAGAAGAAGCCAGACTTAAATCAGAGAAAGTCACATCTAAATCTGAAGCTTCTGGTAAAAAGTTACTTCCAAAACCTAAAGGCATTGTGATCAAAGAAAGGATACATACTGAAGAAACTTTGGCTAGATCACAACCACAGATAGATCCAAGATCCAAGGGTAAAGAAAAGGTTGGTGAACCTATCAAGCCTTATGTACCTCCTGAGGAAGAAGAAATTACTGATGGAAAAGATAATCTTGCTCTGACTTCAAGAAAAGTTCTTAAAACAACCTCTGACATGGCTCAAGTTGTTCAGAGTCAAGAAATTGTAAGTTCTGATATTCAGAAGAAGCAAGTAACCTCTGACAGTGCTCAAGTTAACATGATATCAGAAAATAAATCTAAAACACTCCTACCAGGATTCACTAAAGCAAAACAGACTCAATCTTTGAAGACTACTCCAAGTGGTTTTGAAGCAAGAGTAGTTACTGGAAAGGAAGCTAGAGATAAAACTGGATTGGGAAGTGCTGATGAAAGAAGAGTACACAACACTACTGATGATCCAACTTCCTTGAGTGAACCAGGTATTGGAGCAACTCCTGAGAGATTGAATCAACTAGAATCTGTACAGATGGTTTACCATACCTACTTGAAAGAATACATCATGTTGTATTTCATGACAGATGGTAGGGTTTATCATATAAGACAAAATGCCATTCCTTTGAAGTATTTTGAAGAATTGGAGCATGTACTTTTCTTACTTCAAGTGGATGACAGAATAACAGAGACTGCTGCAAACTACTTAAAAGAACAGATTCAGAGACAGAAAAGGCTTTATTCTGTTAAGTCTGACAGCAGATATGTTCCAAAGTACAGAAATCACAATGGTGATATTGTTGATATGAACCCTAATACTGCACAGATCAGAATATATCTTGGTATTAAGGGGTTTGAATTCAATCTAGAGTCTAACAAAGCTTATGTCATAAGACTAGATCGGGAGTTGAGAAAAGCAAAGATTAATGATCTCAGAGCTGCAATATTTCAAACTGGTGAAGATACTGCAGAGCTTAAAGATGTCAAACGGAGAATGATTGATGAACTCAGATATGCTGAGAAATGTTTGTTGAAGAATTATCTCAGAACAACTCCTGACATCAGAGAGATCAGAAAATGATGAAGCCAAGTCAAAGATCTACAACTACTTAAAATTCTGATATTTATACAGATCAAAGTTGTTATCAGAAGTTGAATTGGTAAAAGCTTTAAGGACTGTAAGTTGTAGTTATCTTGTCTATTTCTCATGCATTTGTACTTAATGTTTTTGACATCATCAAATATCTGTTAAACTTGTATATTTTGCTAATTTACAAGTTGGGGGAGATTGTTAGATATATTTGATAATGTCATGGCTAATATGTTTTATGTTTAGATTTCAGATCTTATTTGAACAGGACAAATCAGTACTTAACTGATCAGTACTTATACTGGAAGTCAGAACTTAAGGGATATCAGTACTTATCTTATCAGGAGATAAGCATCAGGAGATAGATATCGGAACTTAAGTGCTGAAGGACGATCAGATAAGGAAAGTAGCTGATTAAAGTTAAGAAGATCAAGATAAACATAAGAAGAGATATGCATGAAGAAGGAATTCCGTAAAGAATGGAATACTTGGAATAGAAGATATCTGATTGATATATTTTAGGAAGCAGAATTATATTCCATATCAATTAGCGATTATCTTGTAACTGTGTAGTATATAAACACAGACATAGGGTTTACACTATAAGTGTTATCATTATCAAGAATATTATTTACTATAACCCTAGCAGCTCTCGTGATATTTTGTTCATCACTGAGAGATAACAGTTCCAGATTGTAACAGAGTTTATTGTTTCAATAAAGTTTGTTTTTCTGTTACATAAGTTCTTGAAGTTTGATTTGATTGTAATAAACACTGTATTCACCCCCTCTACAGTGAAAGTGTGACCTAACAAGGAGCAACTGCTAAGGATCTCTGATCGTTGTCTCCGAATTATTTTTAAAGGTTAGATTCGATCCCTCGAATTTTTATTCACGATTTATATGCTTTTATTTGGATTTTGTGTGTGTAAAAGTGTTTTTCCACGCCCCGCTGCGTTTAAAAATCCATCATATCTTTTGTTCCAGGTGATCAGGAAGGGTGAGCAAGAATTTAAGGTTGACCTCTTCAGCATCATAATACTTGTCACGAAGCTGCAAATCATTTATCAATTTATTGAACCTTTCAAAAACTTCAGTTATGCCTTCATTTGGTTTAGCCATAATTATAGACCAACTAAGGACCGGTGCATGATTTATAGACCAACAACACAGGTTTATAAAACTTGCACTAAAATGTACTAACACATTTTCTAAAGTCATCTTGTCTATTTCCATTTCTGGTGTTAGCAAATTTGTGCAGAATCTTGTAGGTTTGCGGCCATCCTTTATCCAGTGAATCTTGGCCCTTCATCTTTTATTCTTCAAGCTACTTTTGTAGTCTTTCCAGTTCAGTGAATGAATTGGTTATTGATTGATAATCTTAAATTTTGAACTTGTTTGTATTTTGAATTTTGAGATAGTTTGTCAAGATCTCGTTTATAGAGATGTCACATATCGATAAGTATAATGACTTATCGATATCTTGAGTTCTCTACATGTGTCTTTGACTTATCGAGGTCTTCAGTTCTTTACATGTTGAATAGCTTGTCGACATCTCCAGTTCTATACATAGGCTTTTGACTTGTCGACATCTCTACTTCTCTACATGAAGATTTGACTTGTCGATATCACTAAATCTCCACATGAAGAAATGACTTGTCAATCTCTCCAATTCTCTGCATAGACTTTTTGACTTGTCGATATCTAAGATTTCTAAATGCATGTTGACTTGTCGATATCTCTTAGGACTTCTCTATAAGTCATTTTAGGCTTCTCGACAGACTTCTCGATATCCATTAATCTGTGACTTGTCGATATCCGACTTAGAACATTTGTTTTAGAACAGTTTTATTCAAATCCAAGATGTTACATTTCTCTCTAAGGCATTATCAGGATTTGATCTTCTTCCAGAGTTTATTCCTTAGCTTGAAGGCTGTTCACAGAAAAATCCTCCAGTCTAGTCTACTTAACATTTTTATTGACTCAAGGAATACAATTAAAAAATACAAATATAGATTAGCATACAACTTATCTTTAGGGTTGTCAATATGACTTAATCTTGTTATATACAGGCATTTCTTGCACAACCTATTGCTCATGTGTTGGTTGTCTCAAATTTTGAGGAGCCATTTGTTATAAAAACTGATGTATCCAAATGTGGGATTGAGGTTGTTTCAATGCAAAGAGGGCATCCACTAGCTTTTATTAGCACATCATTGGGGCCTAAATGCAAAAAATTATTTATCTATAAGAAAGAATTGTTAGCCATTGTATTTGTAGTCCAGAAATGGGAATAATATTTATCTGGATGGCATTTTATCATTAAAACTGATCAAAAATATCTAAAGGGGTTGCTACAACAAAAAGTTTCTACACCTTTCCAACAATTCTGGTTATCAAAGTTGCTTGGCTTTGATTATGAAATTCAGTATAAACGTGGTAAGAAAAATATAACAGCTGATGCATTATCAAGGGTGAAATGAGCCAAAACTTTATGTTTGGCTAAATCTGTGGTTTCTTCTAATATGGAGGATTTAATAAGAGATAGTTATAAAGAAGATGTTTGGTCTTAATACATCTTGCAATTTATGCAGCAATATTAGGTTATACAACATTTTACTGTACAAGCTGGCATTTTGAAAAAGAAAAATAAGATTTTGGTGGGGAGTTATGTTGGTTTGAGATAACAAATTATATTTTAGCATCACTCTACTCCTGAAGGTGGTCATCCTGGAAGAGACTTGACAACAAAGAGAGTTAAATAATTGTTTTACTGGAGGTGAATGACTGCATATATTAGACAATTTATGCACAATTGTCAGATTTGTCAAAGCAGCAAGGCTAATTTGTCAGCATATCCTAATTTACTTCAATCATTACCTATTCCAGAGGAAGTATGGACAAAGATATCTATGGATTTTATTACTGGACTCCCTACATCAAATGGAAAAACTGCCATCATTGTACTGGTGAACAGATTAAGTAAATTTGCTCATTTTATGGCTTTGGCTCATCCTTTTACTGAACTTGAAGTTGCTCAGGTGTACTTAGACATTGTCTTTAAATTCATGACCGGACTAGATCAATAGTTAGAGATAGAGATAGAGATAGAGATAACATCTTTTTAGCACATTCTAGCAATGTTTATTCTCTACTCATGATGCTGAGTTTTTGTTATCTTCTATATATCATCCAGCTACAGATGGACAGACTGAAGTTATGAATATATGTTTACAAGGTTACTTGAGATGTATGTGTGGGAATCATGAGAAGGACTGGAGTGCTTGATTTCCTTTATCTGAGTGGTGGTATAACACTCGTTTTTATACCACTACTCAGAGTACTCCACATGAGATTGTGTAAGGACAACCACCTCCACTGCATTTAGCATACTTATCAAAAGAAATTGCAAATGCTGAAGTAGATACAATTTTACATATAAGCGAACATTTTATTTCTGATTTGAAAATACTGTTGCTTAAGGCTCAGACAAGGATGACGTTTCAAGCTGATAAGCATAGGTCCGAGAGAACTTTTCAGGTTGCTGATTGGGTGTGGTTGAAGTTACAATCATATAGGAAAAATTATGTTCAAATGAGAGCTATCAAAAGCTCTCTCCTATATTCTATGGACCTTTCTGAATTGTAGCAGTTATGGGTCATGTGACCAATAAGTTAAATTTCCATCTACTTCAACTATTCATGATGTTTTTCATGTTTCTCAGCTCAAAACATTTCATAGGAATGTACTTGTGACTGTGATTCTGCCTACTTTTATGCAAAACCATTCTACTCCCAAGGTGCCTCAGGAAATTGTTGATAGAAGAGTACAAAAGGGGGCTAATGTAGCTCATGTTCAATTTCAATCCATTAAAAGGATCTTCTTGCAATAGAAGCTACCTAGGAACCAACTATGGAGTTCACGCAACAATTTCCTAAGTTCAATATCAATTCGGTTTGGAAGCCTTGAGGTCCAGTCTTGTTAGAGGAAGGGAGATATGTTATAGGAATTCAAGTGGAGTCAACATTTTAAGTCAATATTGTAAAATTAGGGTCAATATTGTAAAAATAGTCAAAATGTTCATATTAGCGGTTAAGATGCTTTTGAGCGAAAAATTCTGTTACAATAACAGACAGATGGACTTGTACTAATAGCCACATTGTATATCATTTTAGTTCTTATGAAATGAAATAATGAAAATTCTCAAATCTCTTATTACCTCCGTCCCACCGGTTTCTATACGTTTACCATTTGCGCGTATTTCGAGGCTTCTATAAAGTATAGTTTCATAATATTTTTTTAAAATATTTTTTTTTGAATAAAAGTTTAAACATGAAACTTTTATTCAGAAAAAAAAATTAAAAATATAATGAAGTTATGTTTTAAATGAGCATTGAAAAGCGTGCCGAAAAGTAACGTATAGAATTCAATGGGACAGAGGTAGTATCTCTTTTCTTCTATTTTGTCATCTATAATTCTCTTAGTTTAGTTTAGTTGTTAATGATTTCTAAAGGTCGAATCAACCTTTACCAAAATAGCCATTTAATGGAGCAGTTCATAAAGTTCGATGGCATGTTAGATATATTCAGATGTCTTTAGTATTTTTTATTCTATAATACAAGAAAATAGTAAATAATTTTTCTATGGTGCATCCATGTCTACACATTAAGCACAAACTTTTATAATGTTAGACTTGTTTTGATTAATTTCCACTTCTTAATAATAGTGGAGCTCCTTATATTCACAACAACCACACCAATCAAAATGCTCCAAATTTATAGATTTTAGTGTTTAGCATGTGCTCTTGGGCGCACGCTAGACAAATCCGATTATAAATTTTCATTAGATGTAATCGTTGCGTAGGGCAATGTTTGTCGAAGTTATAATATTGGGTTTATCATAGTTTTCGATGAACTTCTAACTGCAAGATTCAAAAATCTATATACCATATTTATAATTTTAAGTGTAGATGAAATTCTACTAACATTCTAGTGCCAATAGTAACGTGTTATACGATATTGTTACATAAAAGTAGAACTAGCCGTATAACTCGTGCGAGCCACGTGCATTCTATAGAATATTACATAAATTTTTTATTAATTTTGATTTTTATTTGAGGTATTTGAAATTCAAGTTAGTGATAGATATTGCGACATTACAAACTAATTTTTATATTATATTCATAGAAAATTCTCAGCATGACTATATTATTGTCGAGTTACCGGAAAAGATTTAATACTACATAATATGTTATTTATGTTGTATTAGTTCCCTGTACTCCGTTGATATGAATTTTATTCCAGATACGTGCATAGTGTAAATACGGTTATATTATTGTCAAATTGCCCACTAAATATTTGATACAACAAGGTATGTTCTTTGTATTATATTGGTAGGAATTTCCCGTAAAACAAGATGTGATAATTATAAAATGTATTTTGTAAGCAAGTATTTTATACTTCATAATTGTCATGAATTATCGTATTACATGTTAAATAATTTTAAAAAAAAATTACTCAAAATAATTTCGTAAGTGTATTTTAATTTAAGTAGTCATGTTTCTTTTCGCCAGTTACTTAGACCACAATTAATTTGATATAAAATTGTGTCATGTTATTTAAAAATTTGATATAATAAAATTATGTTATATTTATAATTATTTAAAATCTCTAATTTTTAATTATATTTTATTACTTTTTAAATGATACATATAACTTAAAATAACATATGTATAAATATATGTGTGGGTATATATATTTATATATGTGTAATTATTTTAAAGTTTAACTATTAACGGGTATTAAATATGAAATAATTAGGATAGGAGTTAAGTGTAATTTTAGTGCTTGGAGGGTATAATAGTCATTTTACCTTGATTAAATTGTCTCACTCAACCCTCACTTGCTTATTATATATATAATAGCAGAATACCCCGTGTGACGCACGGGCCTAGCAATATATCAAAATTCGACGTATAAATTTTTTGAATTTTATTTTAAGATTAATAAATAAAGTATAGTCCCTAATTATTTATTAAAATGTACCGTTCGGGAATGGAATAAGTGGAGTTTCTCCTTTGAGTAGATTTGGGAATGAACCGTTTGTAGTTGGTCAGGCGGCTACAAAAACAGGTGAGGCAAAGGTGCGTAAACATGATCACATGCAAAAATAATCAACATATGCTTATGCCTTTTTTTATTGCAGGTAATTCGCAGTCGTTACCTTTCGTGTGCCCACTAGGTAAATGCTACGGGCTCACGCAATAGCCTGCAAATCATGTGTTTGCTTTTGACATATTTGGATTCTTGACATCTGATGCTGTTGAGTTTCTTAGGAGAGTGCAGAAGATAATGAATAAAAATGTATGACTGCAGACTCGGCTGAATATGTTTTTTCATAAGATATGATTTGCTATTCATAGAGGTATTGTAGCGTAGTTTGTTACTCTCTTACCTCGTACATTTGTATAGACTTTTTTATCCCATTAATTTATTTCATTAAAAAATGTACAAAAAATAGCATTGTAGATAGTTTATGTTCAATGAATATTTAGACTATAAATTGATGATTTATTGTGTTACAATTTTTTTTGTAGGCTTGATGATTCCGGTGATAACAACTATTTTGATTGTACATGATGTCTAAGTCAAATAAGTTGTTATTTTTATTCAATTTGTGGAGTTTATATATATGAGTGTAAGGTTATTTTGCATTTGATGTTGAAGATGTCTCAGCCTAATCATAATTCTTTCGTGTTGAAGTGTCAGTATAGCATTGTTAAATTATTTACAATTGTGTTTAGTTAACAAATATATGCATATCTACTACTAGTACATGAGGTATGTATTTTAGAATATATTACATTGCGTGATAGAGTTGGTGTTATACTGCATATTATTTCTAGTATAGAGACTAATGTAGCATTATTTCATGAGATATGTATTTTAGAATATGTTATTGTGCGTCATAAAGTTGTTGTTATACTACATATTATTTCTACTATAGAGACTAATGTAGCATTATTTTAGTCATTGTCGTTTATTTGTGTATGATTCCAACCTTTTTTCATATATATATATATATATATATATATATATATATATATATATTCAGTTATCATATATATTTTGGTTTGATGTGTCAAACTATTATAAATCAATAAAATATTCATAAATATTAGTACTTAAATTTCTAATGCTTTAAGTTATTATGAAAGAGAGAATCGATAATTTAAATGATCAATATAATTAATTTTCATTTTTAACATAAAATAAATCAAATCAAATCATAAATTTTATTGTGTATACAAGTTTTCATATATTGTAATTTCAAATATGAAAATAATTTTATAAAAACATGAAATAATTTCTTACAAACAATGGCAAGAAATTCATTCTTTTATTCAAAAACTTTTAAATTATATAATGTTAATTATATAAAAAATGTAAGTTTTACATTTTTTATAACTAGGATATTATCTAAAATCGGTAAAGTCAATACATTTTCAAAATTACTTAATTGGTAGATTTCTTTAATTGTAAAACAAATTAACATCTTTATTTTGAATCATTATGAAATATAAATTAGAATATCAAATTTGCTCTTTTAGAATTTTCCTGTATTAAAAAATTACATACATATAGTTTAAATTATAATAATACTGTATATTTTATTTAACAAGCGAAAATAGAAAAAAGAATTGCCCGAGTACAACGCCCATAGTTTTACCCGATCGTGCGATAATAATAGGGTCAAGTCCACGACAAATCACAATAAATCAATCTTACAATTTATTTATATATATATATATATATATATATTATTTATTAACCTCGTCTTATAAATGACTCGAACACATTAATCCATGTGGATGTAAATTGATACAAACACCTTAATTCATTGATATATTTTTGATATCGATCCAATAAACAAACAATCTAAATCTGCTAATTGAAATATGCACTTCAACTCGACCGAAATTTGATAAATTTGTGAAAAAGAGTCATATTTTGTATTATTTTAAGATTGAGTAGATTCTGATTTATATTCGAAACAAGTCAATATACACAATCTAAATCAAAAATCGAATTAATTTTTAAATTATGTGTACATCTAACACTACTCCATTTATCCCATAATTGTTAGTTATTTAAACTTTTACTGTCAATTTGGTTACATTACTAATATTTTTAGCATTCTATTTCTTCTAAAAAATATATAAAATATACTTTCGAACCATATAAATTTTATTGATTAAACACACATCAAGAATTTATTTATTTCTCATATCAGTCTGAACAAAAATATTTGAAATTTTTAATTAATTCTTATATATACTATCGTAGGTTTTAAGACATTTATTTAAAAACATATTACATTATTTACTGAATACATGTTATATCTTAATTTTTTTTTTTTCGTATAATGAGTATCTTTATATGTTAAATATTGATCAAAATTATTATCTTAATTACAACTTTAATATTTAGAAATATATAGATAACTAAATCAATATATATATGTAATGAAAAATGTGACTAAAAATATTATTTCATAAATTATAATAGAAAACTGAAATCTAACTCTCTAGTGACACAAACATTTTAAGTGCTTAATTAAAAATATAAAATACTTAGTAGCATAGTTGTATTATAATGTGAGAATTAATGGATAGACCGAACAATTTTAAAATAGGGGTTATTAGAATACCTAAAAATAGGGTGGGAGGTGTTTAAGCATGGTTCCAAAAATCCCTAATTTTGTCTATTAATCTCTCATTAATCTATAAGGTATATGACCTATCTGAAAATCGATTAATTTTTATTTATTTTTATTGATCAGTATATTAAAAATAAATTACTCGATATAAAATAGAATTCTCAAATTTAAATAGCTATCAATTATGTAATATGATATATATATATATGTGTGTATATATTGATTTATAATTACTAATAAAATACAGATTTTGAATTAAATAAAATTAAAATATTAAAATATATCCTATTTTTTTCAGTTAATTCCTAATTCTCCGATTAATTTCAAATTGATACCTTAACCGATCTTTTTCGATTATCGTTTTTTATATCATTGTGCTTAAGCAGTAAATTAGAGTGTAATTTAAGATCACCATGGCTGAGTACAAACTGTCTATGCATTTATGTTCCATCCAATAAAGTATCCTGCAATTTGATCATAGAAAATAAATATTCTCACTATAGAACGTTGAAAATTGTTGTGCGTCAGGAGAAAGTATTGGTTAAAAGAGTGATGTTTGTTAAAAATCAGACGATTGTTTTATAATTTTTTGATATAAATATATTTTGATGTAAAAAAATAAAATTAATAATATTTTTGTGAGTTTTGATAGTGAAATCGATATATACTTCCCGCAAAAACTAGAAAATAACTTTTTTTAAAAAAGTTGGGTAAAACTTATTTTCTCTAATAGTAATTTTTAAGTAAAACACATTTTTTAGAAAAGCAATTTTTAAATTTTATCAAATAATTTTTAATTAATTTTCAGCAAAAAGCAATAAAGTACCGCCATACCAGTAAAAAAGACCAAGAGCCAGTACAAGAATGAGAAGCAGGTGTATAAAGAGATAAAGAGAGGAAGGGGCATTTTACGGCAAAAACAGTACAAGAATGAGAAGCAGGTGTACAAAGAGACAAAGAGAGGAACGGCGACTACTAACTACATTCAAGTTGCATTTTACACGAGATAAAACTTTACGTGTATTAGACTACTTACTACATTCATGGGGATAGAATTATTTGAACTTTTTGGATATATTTTGTTGACAGAAATTTTTTGATATATCTATAAAATAACATTACCCCAAATTAGATAATTAGGTGTTTAGTAAAAAGAATACCCACATTATTAGTTTTAGGAGGAAGGTTAGGCTACCGACTTTTACCTTGATAAGTATGAGTTTATGAGCCGGATCATGACACATTGTTAGGCCAATACGGATTTGGTAATGTTGAACTTGTTTTATACTCTCCGTTGGATAGCACAGATATGAGGCTTTCTTTGGTTGATTGAATTTGTTTTTTTCACACCAGTCTTGAGTAATGGTTGTCTTGCCAAGTGACCCATCAACTTCTTGTCTTCCCAAAACACCCATTAGGTTTTTCTTAACATGTTATTTTTTTCTATTTAAATTTCAAATTCTGTTTATCTTTTAATGAAGTTTTGTACAAAAATGTCTGACCTTTGACATTATATTATTATCTAACAATGAGGGTTTATAGTTTCTTTTCATACGTCTTTACACATTTAGAAAATGGCCTTGGAATTGGAAAATCACCTTCTATACGTTAATATGTAGAATGTACTATTACAGAATTGTAAATAAAACAGGAAATGTCTTCATATACTTGCCATAAGGCTGTTGAGTGTTCATCCTGCTGAACTGTTTTAGGATAAATCCATCTGCATGTGATAAATGATCACCATAAGTAATCTCTAAATAGTTATACAAAATTACACCTATACAATTTTGAGAGACACATTATACATTAAACTAGGTGGGGTAGATACACAAATACCATCCCCAGAAAAAGAAATTATAAAGTTAATACATCTTACCTGTTTATGCTAAAATAGGGAGATGAACAATGTGTAATAGAGTTTATCATTTTTAAAAACGTGTGAAAGGTACATGAATACCAAAAAGAAGATAATAAGAGAAGACGAACAAAAAAACAACGATAAGTAAAACAATAAATGGGAGTTTGTTAACAATTTCTGTATTTGAAAATCTAGCAATGGCAGTATGTTAATAATTTGTGTACATGAAAATTGATGTTGATGTTCCCGGTTCAGTGTGTGTATATAAGGCTGTTGTTGGTAATCAGAATTCATAAATCATCTTTACAACAACAAATACAATGCCTTCTGTTATAAACTTAACTCTCATTTGTTATTTACTCGTCACCACATTTGCTCGATCGGAGCTTTACATAGTTTATACCGGCAGAAGCTCAAAAACATATGAGCTTCTCAACTTTATTCACAGCAAAGATGTGGTCCATGTGTACGAGCATGGATTCACAGGTTTTGCTGTTGAATTGTCTCAAAATGAAGCCCACCTGGTAGCTCAAGTACCAGGTGTAGTATCAGTTTTTAGAGACAGAGTGTTGAAACTTCACACCACCAGGTCGTGGTCTTTTCTCGACAATCAGGAGCTGCTTGCTACTTCTACATTCACGAATTCCACTGACAAAGGAGCGGATGTTATAATTGGGGTTGTAGATTCAGGTGCATTCATTTGTTTGTTGTGTTTTTATAATTTTCAGAAATTTCAGATTATTAATATTTAAAAATTTGTTTGGTTATCAGGTGTTTGGCCTGAATCCAAGAGCTTTAATGATCAAGGTATGGGTCCAGTTCCAAAGAGGTGGAAGGGAACTTGTGAAGCAACAGAGGATTTCCCTGCTTCAAGTTGCAACAGGTAAATCCCCTGTCCCTCTCTATCTATCTCTCTCTCTCTCTGCATCTGTACCTTTGGTTTCTTTTTAAACCCCCATAGCTGTGAAACACGATAGATACTCCTTTGTTTTGAGACAGCAAAGATCTTGACTTTACATAATAAGAAGATGTGTAACAAGTTTTAGTGGAGTTACAGTTTTGATTATTAACACAATTAGAGAATTTAATATATTTTTGGTTCGAGCTACTTTATACCTTCACCATATAACATAAAAGTTTATATTAGAGGATCATTGTTATTATCTAATCATATCAGGATCATACTAGTTGTCACATCCTGCTAATATTATTCATTTTTACTGGTTCTATTTTATGATGTTGGCTTAAATAGACCACTTACCAACTTAAGATAGAAAATGTGTATGCTTGTGTTTATTTATGGTTTTAAGTATGTGTATGTACTAATGCATCACAGTTAATTGTAGACTTTATATTGTCAATCGTCCTATTTTCTTTGTTTTAAACCAAATTGTAGACTGCATTAGAAGTTGAACAGTATCGATAAGATATTGGTAATTCTTCTTTTTATTTCACTTTTTGTGGAGAAATATACGTATCTACCTGAATAAATCTTTACTGAATATTAATGTTAGGAAAATAATTGGGGCAAGGAACTTTTACAAGCACAACCAGACAGCTAGAGACTATTTTGGACATGGCACCCACACCGCATCAATAGCAGCTGGAGCAGCTGTTTCTGGAGTTTCCTATTACGGCTTAGCTGCTGGAACTGCCATGGGCGGTTCACCAAATTCAAGGATCGCCATATACAAAGCGTGCGACTCTTTGGGCTGCTCTCAAGCAGCGATGCTAGCAGCAATGGATGCAGCAATACATGATGGGGTGGACATAATGTCTCTATCCATTGGCGAAGGATATACTGATATATGGACTGACCCGGTGGCCATTGGTGGATTTCATGCTGTTGAACACGGAATCATGGTTGTTTGTTCTGCTGGTAATTATGGGCCTACAAGTTCGAGTGTTGTGAATTTTACACCTTGGCTGACAACAGTGGCGGCTTCTAACATTGATCGGCAATTCATCGCCAATGTTGTGTTGGGTAACAATCGAGTTATCAAGGTAGAATTATTCTACTTTGTAAGAGTTACGGTACTTATATTCTATAATGCATGAGTATAAGCATGTATAATTACCTGATAATGACGTTAGCAATTGATTTATCTTAATACTTCAGGGTGTAGGCATTCAGTTTTCTGGTTTAAGTAGTCTCCAACATATCCGCTGATTGACGGTGTCTTGGCCAAAGTTAATGGATCCGAGGACAGTGCATCAAGGTAAAACAATTATACTATTTGGGACATCAATGCATGCACACTCAGTTTTTCCTTACTACATACCTGGGATGTCTTCAGAAACTGTCAATCAGGTTCGTTAGATGCAAGCAAGGTTAAAGGGAAAATTGTTTTATGCTTCAACGAGGACGAAGAAGGATCTGGCAATGCAATGAATATTATGGACTTAGGTGGACTTGGAGTGGTATTGGTAGATGATGACTTATATCTGGAACCAAACACTGACTATTCCGATCTGGCTTATCCGCTTACTGCAGTAAGTTTGAGGGACGGAAATGCGATTCTCTCTTTTATACAGTCAAATAGGTAAGAAAAATATTGTTGATTACATATGTAGTTTCTATTTTGTAGCAACTTATTAATCAGAAAAAGTTGTACAGGAATCCAACTGCAACAATATTAAAGTCAGAAACATCTGTTCATTACACACCAGCACCTGCAATCCCAAGTTTCTCATCCAGAGGCCCGTCAGCTCTAACGCATAACATTCTTAAGGCAAGTACATCTTACACATACAATTATGGATAAAAGTATTCGTGTATAGACATTACATTATTAACATGTTAATTTTTACCTCTTACAGCCAGATATAACTGCACCAGGAATGAATATCATTGCAGCATGGAGTAAAAAAATGTCAGGTTATGCTCTCGCCGGGCGTGAGTTACCGGAATACGTTTTGGCATCTGGAACTTCGATGTCGTGCCCACACATTTCTGGAGTAGCTGCCTTAGTCAAGTCACAACATCCCACTTGGGATCATTCAGCTATCAGATCAGCCATTATGACTACAGGTCAACAATTAGTTTATTAGTATTCTGCATAAGTACTTAATTCTGTCTCTAATTAAAAATAATGTTACATGTTACAAACTGTAATGATTTTTCTGTTGATACAGCTGTTCAAAATAGTCGTGCTGGAGCTCCAATTAAAAACCTACCAGGATTACAGAAAGCTACACCATATGATTTTGGGGCTGGGGAAGTTAATTTAGCGCAAGTAACAAATCCAGGGCTAGTTTATGAGACTACTACCATTGATTACTATCTTTTTCTATGTAATTATGGATATAATCTGTCAATCATTAGGCTTATTGCTAAGGAAATTCCAGAAGGATTTTCTTGTCCGAAGGATGCAAACGCAGATTTGATCTCCAATATGAATTATCCATCAATAGCCGTTGCAAAGTTCAAACCTGACACATATCGAAAGATTACAAGGACTGTTACAAATGTCGGTGATGAAGAGGAGACTGCATACACAGTGACAGTAGATCCTCCTGAATATCTGGATGTGAAAGTGATACCGGAGAAGTTGTATTTTACAAAGGATATTAAAAAGAAAAGCTTTGAGGTGAAATTCTCAACATTGTATCCATATAAGAGTGGTGTTTGGTTGGATCACTTGGAGCAATGGCCAGTACAAAGTGGGCAGTCCTTTTGTATTGACTGTCAACTAAGAAATTAGGACTATATATGTTATGTTTTCCAGGATGATAGCACTGAGGTTGTAATTGTAATCCCATCCTCAATGATATAACAAATGTTGAAATACATAATAACTATAAGTTGTAACCATTGTAACTAAAATATTATTAAGCCTAATTATTATTTATTTTTTTCTGATGGGCCAAATTTAGAGGGCACTTCTTCTCAATTGATTGTGATGGATCTCATGAAACGCTTATGTTAGACGATGGATCCAAGAACTTGGTGATACCAATTAACAGCAGGCTCAGCGCATTGTCATTTCATATCAGAGAATATTAATGGATATATATAAAAAGGCTTAATTACCTTTTCAGTCTCAACGTTTGTACGAGTGTATCCATAAATCCCTGAAATTTGAAAGCGTATTTTTTCAGCTCTCGGGTATCTGAAATATATTTTTTTACTTTTGGGTCGAGACGGGCAGATAACATTACATAACGGCGAAACTATTTCAGTAATTAACCAGCCCATATTCAGACAATTTTAAAACGTATCTTTTGAATTTTAAAGTTTGAAATTGTACACATAAGCCCCTAAAAAAATGAAAATGATAGACATAAATCGAGAACTTGTACTCCTCCTCTATGTTGTAGTTAGTTATAAAGTCTTGGTTGTTGTTTCAATTTTCACAGGATTACAAGTAGAGAGGGCAGAGAATCATAGACTGGGGAGTCTACATGAGCAATCATCCTCATGCAGGTACAAAATCTCTTCACATTGTCCTTATCATTTTCCTCCTCGAAGTGTTACAGAAACATTCTAATTGTTTCATCATTTGGAAACAACTTGTGTTTCATAGAATTCGCTTTAGATGTACCCATTTCCATGTACTTCAAAGCCATATCAATATTTTCCTACTTTATGTAATAGCTTATAAATGATTTGAAAGTCCTCGACTCCCAAACCACGTCTTTATCTTGGGCTAGGCTTGTTTTGTGGGTGGGGCTATCTACATATCGACTCCGAATTAGTTTTCATTTTCATATAAACGGTGTCTAAAACCATCTTTAACGGTTCATTGGCTCCCAATGATGTGCCATCAAATCTTTATTATATCGTTATTATTATGCTGCTCATGAATCTCTATAAATTATAAACAGAATTGGTCATATCAGTCCTGCGCTATTTCAACAAACAACCCTCGCAAGTATTGGACTACTTGTCCAAGCCTCCAAACTACTACTTGGAGTAGGAGCAAGCACGTCTTGTAAAATAAATCATTGCACATATTAAAATCACTAGTACATATATGATTTTTAGCATCGCACTTAAGCGTCGGTTCTTTAAAAATCCGTCGCCTATACTATTTTTAAGCGTCGGGTGTAAGTTTGACCGATGCATAAGGTCTTTTGTTTAGGATCTATGGTGTCGGTTGTCTATCTAGCTGTTGCTTTTAATAGTTAAAAGCGTACGTCTTCAAATTACCCACATCTAAAAATGTTTATTGCGTTAGGTGTTAAAATGTCGATGCTATAAATTGGAACAATAGTGTCGGTGCTAAAAAATCGACGCTATAGATGAGAATCAATAGCGCCATATGCTAACAACCAACGCTACACGTTATTTTTAAAGTTACATATTAACAGAGTATATATATAATAAAAAAAATATTTGTAATAATGAATGTGGCTGCTATTCTTGTTCACAATTTTGTACTAAAACGATTTTGTCCTAAAATTAATGACTTCATATTTATTAAAAAGAAAATGAATTCCTTTAACTTTAAACTTAAAATTAAATTTCTAACATTTATTTTTTGAAAAAATGTAAAAATTGTAAACTAAATGATAATTAAAAAAACTCACAAGGCTATAACGTTACTTTTTCGAATTAAAATTAATTAGTTAGAATTAAATTAATATATACATTTATGTTTAACATTGAGACATGAAAATTTTGTTGTTTAATCTATTTTTTTTTGTAATGACTTTACTTGAATACACTTATTTTATTAATTTTTTATTGAAATATTTTTATCAATATATACATTAGTAATATATAATACACAATATTTATATATCTACACAGCATGATTAAATAAAAAATATTCAAACTTTTGATTGCTCAGATTAAAAGTCAATAGTTGGACAATTTACGAGCATATATATTTTGGTGATCCACATTATTTTAAAACTTGTACTAATAAAATCAAATACATTTATATAAATTAATTATACTTGAGTCTTTATTAATATTTTTATATTATTTAAAATAATAATTTTTTAATTAATATTAAGTAATATATAATTTTGTTAGTCCCTTAACAATGTAGTAAGAATTACAGAAGGGGGGTTGAATGGAATTCTTGAACCTTTTTCTTGAAATAAAAATGTTCGACTCGATTATAGATATATTTGTTTTGATTAGCACAATGCGGAATGTAAACTTAATTGAATCAAAACATAAGTAATTAAAAACAAGAGTCTTTAAAAACTTTCTGGTGGATTTAAACAATTCCACCAGAGATATATATAATATATCGAGAGGACTCTGTGTGCAGAAATGCTCACAGCTGCTTACAAATGGAACTACTGAGAATATGGGAAATTCTAAAGATTATGCTTACAAAGATTTCTCTATTTTTGTATTTTTTAGCTATCTCAGTTATTTTTCTATTTGCTACTCTTTTGGTTTATATAATACCAAGATTACAAAGTCAAAAAGACTGAACAAATATAAAATCTAACAGTCTTAAGCTTTGCTGTTTTTCGTCCTCTATTACCCAGTTAATGGGCTTCCACAGTGTGTTTGTATACATCTCGACGGCTGTATGTCGGCTTTCACTGTTCAATTGCTGTTTGAATTCTTCATATGATCATCTGTCGACTGCTATATTAAACATCCATTGATAGTCATTTGATCATCCGTCGATGGCTTTGTTAATCATCCGTCGATAGCTATTTTGGCACATGACTCTATTTCACTTATGCAGAATTACAAGACATCATTTATGTACAATTAATCAACCTATTCTGCATATCTAGTTAAAGTCAACATGACTTATATGCTACTACAGATTCTATACAAAGGTGTATACATAACTGTGCTACAAACTTATTATTACATAAGCTACTCACTCGATGGATAATGAGTTAATCATCCGTCGGGACTATAATGAGTTATCCGTCGGGACTATAATTCTTATCCGTCGAGTGCTACATAATTTCACTAAGTAAAATCTACTTAGATGTTTTGTTTATGAAATCATCAAGTACACAACATATGCACAACAATCTCCCCCAATTTATGTCTACTGGAATTGTAGCCATAAATTAAGAGATACTTGATGATAACAAAACATCCTGAACATACATCTTTAAAGATAAGTAGATAAACTGAAAGTGCTTCAATTAAACAATATGTACAAGGTTTGGCTCACAGGCAATTCAAGATGCTCCTCTAGCCTGAGCAGA
This sequence comes from Apium graveolens, assembly GCF_009905375.1. NCBI lineage: Eukaryota > Viridiplantae > Streptophyta > Magnoliopsida > Apiales > Apiaceae > Apium > Apium graveolens. Next base: position 93,642,388 of record NC_133647.1, on the reverse strand, counting down.
TTTTTCTAGTTCCTTGAAGGTCTGGATCTTCTTCCAAGCTTTCTGTTATTTTCTTCAATTTGATCCTGGAGCTGCCTGTGGAATTCTAGTTCATCAGATTCTGAGAGATCTAGCTTTTCTTGCATTTCCAAGAGAGTCTCATTGCTAGAGATACTCAATTGGTCTTCTAATCTGAAGAATCTTCTTACACCCTTGTCATCCATGAATTCCATCAGCCAGTAGGGCCTTAGATGCACTCTTCTCCCTGTGTATGGGATGATTAGAGTCTTTGGGAGTGCATCTTTAGCTCAAACACTCCTCAGCTCTTCAATCTTCTTCAATACTAGTCTTCTTGCAGTTACATTGAACCCAAAGTTTTTCTTGAAGGATGAATAGACTTTAATCAGCACAGCTTGGCTTTCTTGAAGAATCCTGTGAAGTGGCCACTGAATCTCCCTTCTTCCTTTGTACTTGAACACCAACCTTTCAGGTAGGTTTCTGTATGCATCAATTGCCCTTACTTCATCCAGTTCATCCAGATAAAGGTTTAGATCTGAAAATTCTTTGATGTCACACAAGTACAAGTAGTCTCCCCTGTTGACCTTGGGTTGAGCTTTAACTACTGACTTTGATTTGAGAGGTGACAGCTTCACTTTCTTGACTGCCCTTGACTTTGTCCTTTTTGGCTTGCTAAGGATTGGTAAGTTGAAGTCAGGAATTGGTATTTTATCCCACTCTATTGGCTCATCCTTTGGCACAATAGGTTCATTATGTATGTTTCTGTAGGGATCCACCACCCTTATGTCTTCAAATACCACAGAGGGCTTTGATGCTTGAGTTGTAACTTGAGTGGATTCCTTAGGAAATTGATCTTCCAATTCCTTGTCAACAACATCCAGTTTCCTTTTTGTTCTTCTAGCCAATTCTTTCTTTCTTGGGGATTTCTTCTGTTCTTCAATCTTCTTCTTTGATTCAGCAGCTTCAGATGGTTGAGAGGGAATTTGTTGAGAAGAATTCACAGCCTGTAGCTTGGCCAAGATAGCAATCTGTTCTTTCTTTTGTTTAGACTTCTTTGCATCTAGAGGAGCTTGCCTCTTTTCCTGCTTTAATCTGGCTTTTTCTTCTTTCTTTGCTTGAGCAAATTATGGATGTCCAGCTACCACACAAATTTCCTTTCCATTTCTGAATATCTTAGCAATTCTCCTTTTTGAAGCTGAATCAGCTGGATCTTTACAGAAGATAATAGATCTTGACAGAATCTTCTTTTCATCAGGCTTGGGTGTCTCATACACAGTGTCCATAGGGTTCTTCCAAGTTGATTTTGGATAATTTGCCCTTGGTTTAAGAATTGTTTAAGCCTTTTTAGACTTGATGCAGGAAGATTGTCCTTTTTCCAGATAGTTCATGCTCATCTCATTCACACTGATTGGCTTGACATGAGAGTGATGGATGGCTGATTGAACTGGCTCCTTGACTAGTTCAAACTCTTTCTGTATCTCCTCATCAATCTTATTCCAGTTGATCAAACTCAACTTTCCTTTTTCAGCAACTTTCAAATTTGCTGCAGCTGCATTAATTAGATCTATACCATCTGCAACTGTTGGCTTGGAGATTGTAATTGAAGGTACAATTACTTTGCTGATTTGTACTTGAAGTTTCTCCCCCTCAGTTGGTCCTTTCTCCCCCTTACTTGATTCTCTCTCCCCCTTTTTGTTATCATCAAGTTGAGGAGTTAGGCCTTGTGCTTTAGCCAGTTGCATAAGAAGATTTGTCTGAGTCTGTTGATTTTGAAGAAGGATAGCCACTGAATTCTCAATAACTTGAACTCTGTTTTCCAGCTTGGCTAGCTTTTTTTCAGAATCTGATTCTCTCCTTAATCTCAGTAGTAGATCTTGCATGGTACCATATGGCATTACTGACTCCAGCTTCTCAGAATTGTATGTCTTCAAGTCAGCTATATCTCTTTTTAGTTCATCCACACTCATATTTTGTCTTAAGTGCTGGATCTTCATGAGATGTAGAGAGTCTAGGTGAGCTTGAAGAATAGCCTTGGTACCAGCATCTGAAGTCTCCTGAAGGGCCTTTTGAATAGCCATGTTAGATATATTTGATAATGTCATGGCTAATATGTTTTATGTTTAGATTTCAGATCTTATTTGAACAGAACAAATCAGTACTTAACTGATCAGTACTTATACTGGACGTCAGAACTTAAGGGATATCAGTACTTATGTTATCAGGAGATAAGCATCAGGAGATAGATATCAGAACTTAAGTGCTGAAGGACGATCAGATAAGGACAGTAGCTGATTGAAGTTAAGAAGATCAAGATAAACATAAGAAGAGATATGCATGAAGAAGGAATTCCGTGAAGAATGGAATACTTGGAATAGAAGATATCTGATTGATATATATTAGGAAGCAGAATTATATTCCATATCAATTAGCGATTATCTTGTAACTGTGTAGTATATAAACACAGACATAGGGTTTACACTATAAGTGTTATCATTATCGAGAATATTATTTACCGTAACCCTAGCAGCTCTCGTGATATTTTGTTCATCACTGAGAGATAACAGTTCCAGATTGTAACAGAGTTTATTGTTTCAATAAAGTTTGTTTTCTGTTACATAAGTTCTTGAAGTTTGATTTGATTGTAATAAACACTGTATTCACCCCCTCTACAATGAAAGTGTGACCTAACAAGTGGTATCAGAGCCTTCTGTTAACACACATTCAGTTAAAGATCCAAACACAATCATGTCTGACACAGAAACTCCAACTAAGCCTACCAAAACTGAGGAATCATCAAAGACATCAACTCAGAGCCGATATGAGACTATCAGAGTTCCCATATTGAGACCATCTGAATATCCCATATGGAAGGTAAGGATGACCATGTTTCTGGAAGCAACAGATCCAGAATACCTTGATAGAATCAAGGAAGGGCCTCACAAACCTACCAAGCTCGCTGTTGTAGTTGCAGGTGAAGCAGCAAAGACCGTACCAAAGGAAAAGAGTGATTACACTGCTGAAGATATAGCATCTATTGCTAAGGATGCCAAGGTACGACACTTATTGCATAGTGCCATTGATAATGTAATGTCAAACAGGGTAATCAACTGCAAGACTGCTAAGGAGATATGGGATGCACTGGAAACAAGGTGTCAAGGAACTGAAACAGTTAAGAAGAACAGAAAGACAATACTCACTCAAGAGTATGAACACTTTGACTCTAGGACTAATGAGTCATTGACTGATGTATATGATAGATTTGTCAAACTCTTGAATGACTTGTCATTAGTAAATAAGGAGTATGATCTTGAAGATACAAACCTTAAATTCCTGTTAGCTATTCCTGAACGTTGGGATTTGAAGGCAACAACAATAAGAGACAACTACAATCTTGATGAAACAACTCTTGATGAAATCTATGGAATGCTCAAGACTCATGAACTTGAGATGGAACAAAAAAGCAAGAGGAAAGGAGGAAAGTCAAGGACAGTTGCTCTCAAGGCTGAAGAGGAATCCCCCAAACCACCTTCCTCAAAGAAAGACAAGGGTAAAGCTCTTATCATAAAGTTTGATACTGAGTCATCAAGTTCTGAGAGTGATGATGACTCAGATTCTGAAAGCTTGCCTGAAACTGATGCTGATGAGGAGATGATGAAGCTGTGTGCTCTTATGGTGAAAGGAATCACAAAGATTGCATACAGGAAGTTCAGGAAGGGAAAGAAGTTTTCCAGAAAAGGCATAAGTTCTGATAAGAAGAATTTCAGAAGATCTGAAGGAAGAGGAGGAAAGTCTGACAGAGGAGATTACGCTAATGTTAAATGTTATAATTGTGGTGAGAAAGGCCACATATCTCCTGATTGCAAGAAGACCAAGAGTGACAAAGGCAAAGCTCTTGTCACAAAGCAGAAAAGCATGACAGACACCTCAGACTCTGAAAGTGAGGAGAACTATGCATTGATGGCAAATGCTGATAAATCAAGTTCTGAGAGCAGTTCTGAAGCTGCTGAAACAAAGGTACCTCAGACTACTTATGTTTTTCATACTGATGATATTAATGAGTTGAGAAGATATCTTAAAACCATGTTTGTTAGTTATAGAGATCAAACTTTAACATGTGAAAGATTAACTTCTGAAAATCTTGCTTTTAGGAAAAGAAATGATTTCTTAGAAAAAGAGTTAGTCATGTTCCATCAAACTCGGCAGGATAGAGATGATGCTTTTTATGTTAGGGATGAAGTGCTAAAAATGAATGAATCTCTAAAAACTGAGTTAGAAAAGGAGAGAGAGATTATCAGAACTTGGACTAACTCTGGCAAAACAACTCAAAATTTGCTAAGCAGTGGAAACTGGAAAGAGGGCTTAGGTTATGGAGAAAATAAAAATGAAAAAGGAACTGTGGAAATTAAGCCTGTTGATAAGCAAAAGCTGAAGTTAAAACCTGTTAAGTTTGTAACTGAAAAATCTGAAAATGAGAAATCAGAAGTTAAAAAGGAATTAGCTTCTGACAAACTAAAACAGGAAAAGACAGCTGAAGTTAACATAGGCTTAATGACAAAGAAGCAGCTTAAGCATAAGCTGAAAGATGTTAAGAATGCAAACAAGGTAAAATCACCTAGGAAAAACAGGAATGGAAAGGAAGGTGTGAATAAAAGCAATAACTACAAATCTGTTCCTGATGCTCCTAGGAAAGCGTGTCATAACTGTGGAAGTTCTAACCATCTGGCTTCTTTTTGCAGGAAGAATAAGAATATTAACTCCTTATCTACAAGATCAGGAGTTAAGAGTCAGTCTGTTAGATACAAACCACAAGATCCTTGTTTTCATTGTGATAGTTTATGGCATTCCATTTATACTTGTAAGGAATATCATAGTTTGTACTATGATTATTATCAAATAAAACCTTCTTTAAAGAAAGTTTCTGTTGTTCCTTCTAGTGTAAGTTCTGATTCAAAGTCTGGTAGTATAAGTTCTGATAAGAAAACTGTTAACATAAAATCTGATGCTAAATCCGCTGCAAATGTTAACAAACCTAAAAAGGCCAAAGGATCCAAGCAAGTCTGGGTCCTTAAAACTAATAATTAGTGGTCTTTTTGATTGCAGGGCAACAGGAAAAATATTTTAGTTCTGGACAGTGGATATTCAGGACATATGACTGGAAATAAGGCCCTGCTATCAGACTTTGTGGAGAAAGCTGGCCCAAGTGTTTCTTATGGAGATGGCAACATTGGAAAAACTTTGGGATATGGCAATATCAATCTTGGGAATGTCATCATTAAAGATGTAGCTCTGGTCTCAGGACTTAAACACAACTTACTGAGTATAAGTCAAATCTGTGACAGAGGTTATCATGTTGATTTCTTTGCAGAACATTGTGAAATAGTTAGTAAATCTAAAGAAAAAATTGTTCTGAAGGGATTCAGGCGTGGTAACATTTATGAAGCTAAGCTTTCAACAAGTTCTGATGGTTCTGCAATCTGTTTAGTAAGTAGAGCCTCAACTGAAGAAAGCTGGAATTGGCACAAGAAACTCTCTCATTTAAACTTCAACAAGATAAATGAACTGATCAAGAAAGATCTTGTGAGAGGACTGCCAAAATCAGTGTTTGTTCCTGATGGTCTTTGTGACTCATGTCAGAAGGCTAAACAAAGAAAATCTTCGTTCAAGAGCAAGACTGAATCATCAATTCTTGAGCCTTATTATCTGCTTCATATTGATCTATTTGGTCCAGTGAATGTCATGTCTATTGCAAAGAAGAAATATGTGTTGGTCATAGTAGATGAGTTCACCAGATACACATGGGTGTATTTCTTGCACACAAAAAGTGAAACTGCATCTATCCTGATTGATCATGTCAAACATCTGGATAAATTGATCAAAGATTCTGTGAAAATTTTGAGGAGTGATAATGGCACTGAATTCAAGAATCTGATAATGGAAGAGTTCTGCAAAAATCATGGAATAAAGCAGGAATTTTCTGCTCCTGGAACTCCACAGCAAAATGGAGTTGTTGAAAGGAAGAATAGAACTCTCATTGAAGCTGCACGAACAATGCTTGAAGAAGCAAAGCTTCCAACCTATTTCTGGGCTGAAGCTGTGCAGACTGCTTGTTTTACTCAAAATGCAACACTCATTAACAAGCATGGAAAAACACCATATGAGATGGTGAAGAACAAGAAGCCAAATCTCAAATACTTTCATGTATTTGGATGTAAGTGTTTTATTCTCAAGACTCATCCTGAACAGCTATCCAAGGTTGATCTAAAAGCTGATGAAGGAATCTTTGTTGGATATCCACTTTCTACAAAAGCCTTCAGAGTCTATAATTTGAGAACAAAAGTGGTCATGGAATCTATCAATGTCTCTTTTGATGACAAGAAGATCACTGGACTTGAAGATTGCATTGATCATGATCAGCTGAGATTTGAAAATGAAGATTCATATTCTGATACCTCAAGTCCTGACAGTCTAAGTCCTGATACTGTAAATTCTGATGGATTAAACTCTGATGTTATTGAAACTGTGGTGACTACGTCAAAGGAAGATGCACCAATGCAGGGGGAGCATACTCAAGATATTATCACATCTCAAGAAGCATCAGAACATACATCTGGCTCTTCAAATTCTGATTCGTCAAGTTCTGATAAGCCAAGTACTGACAGTACTGAAAAGCTAAATACTGAAGGATCCAACTCAGAGAGCATAGTTTCAGGGGGAGCATCAGAAAATGAAACCGAAGACAGCATGAATCATGGGGGAGCATCCAGTTCTAGAGAAAATCTTCCATCTGCAAGGAAGTGGACAAAATCACATACACCTGATTTGATAATTGGAAATCCTGAGGCAGGTGTCAGAACTAGAACAGGTACTTCGAATGAATGTCTTTACAATTCTTTTCTCTCTCAGTCTGAGCCAAAGAAAGTGGAAGAAGCTCTTCAAGATGCTGATTTGGTGCAAGCAATGCAGGAAGAGTTGAATGAATTTGAAAGAAACAAAGTCTGGACCTTAGTGCCAAGACCTAAGAATAGATCGGTTGTTGGTACAAAGTGGGTATTCAGAAACAAAACTGACAGTGATGGCATAATTGTAAGGAACAAGGCAAGGCTGGTTGCAAAAGGATATTCTCAACAGGAGGGAATTGACTATGATGAAACATTTGCTCCAGTTGCTAGGTTAGAAGCCATAAGGATATTCATGGCTTATGCTGCTCACAAAAAGTTTACTGTCTTTCAAATGGATGTGAAAAGTGCTTTTCTCAATGGAGAATTGGAAGAGGAAGTATATGTTGAACAACCTCCAGGCTTTGTAGATTCCAAACATCCAGATTATGTCTACAGGCTTGATAAAGCACTTTATGGACTTAAGCAAGCTTCTAGAGTATGGTATGAGACTTTAGCTCAGTTTCTTCTGGAAAGTGGATTCAACAGAGGAACTATTGACAAAACACTGTTCTATCTCAACCATGGCAAGGACTTACTTTTGATCCAGATTTATGTTGATGATATTATTTTTGGGTCTCCAAATGACAAACTTTGCAAAAAGTTTGCCAAACTAATGCAGTCAAGATATCAGATGAGTATGATGGGAGAACTCAGTTATTTTCTGGGCCTTCAAGTCAAACAGAGTGAAGAAGGAACTTTTATTTTTCAATCTAAGTACACCAGAAACTTGCTGAAGAAATTTGGAATGCAAGACTGTTCAAGTGCATCCACTCCCATGGCCACTGCAACAAAACTGGATAAGGATACTGGTAATTCAGTAGATATTACTGATTACAGAGGTATGATTGGCTCACTTCTCTATCTAACTGCTAGTAGACCAGATATCATGTTTGCTACCTGTCTTTGTGCAAGATTTCAAGCAGATCCAAGAGAACCTCACTTAACAGCTGTAAAAAGAATCTTTAAGTATCTTAAAGGAACAGCTGATCTAGGATTATGGTATCCTAGAGAATCAGATTTTAAATTAATAGGTTACTCAGATGCAGATTTTGCAGGTTGCAAAATTGACAGGAAAAGCACAAGTGGTAGCTGCCAATTTCTTGGAGGCAGGTTGGTTTCTTGGTATAGCAAGAAACAAAAGTCAATTTCCACATCAACTACAGAAGCAGAGTATATTGCTGCAGGAAGCTGCTGTGCACAGATTCTCTGGATGAAGAATCAGTTACTGGATTATGGGTTAACATATTTCAAAATCCCTATTTACTGTGATAATCAAAGTGCTATTGCTATGACAGGTAATCCAGTTCAACACTCTATGACAAAGCACATCAGCATCAGGTACCATTTCATCAGGGAACATGTGGATGAAGGTACAGTGGAATTGCATTTTGTTCCCACAGATCAACAAGTAGCAGATATCTTCACAAAACTACTGTGTGAAGCTACCTTTACAAAATTGGTAAATGAACTTGGAATGATTTCAGGTTCTTTCTCTAAATCTGCTTAAACTTGTTCTATGTTATCAGACTTTATGATCAGTATTTACAGAATTAATCTCTTTGTATATTCTGTGCATTAATTGATAAATGTCTTCAAGTACTGACTGTTGTCTGATATATGTTTCTAAACTCTGATAAGTGATATGTCTGTTTCAGTAACTATTCAATCCTATGAGGATAACTGTGCTAGATACTGATCTAGTAATCTTCAATAAACAAATGATTCCATGGAAGAAGTAATTATTTCAGTGGAAATCTTATGACACTAGCAAATTCTGATAACTGAGCTTAGTTAAGTTTACTTTGTATATCTTATTACTAAGTCACAAATTAGAATAATGCTACTCATCTGTTAAGTTCTGATACTAGTAAAACTGCTGAATGTACTAAGTGCTGATAGACCTCTCTTATTATTAAAAAAAAAAAAAAAAGAGAATAAAATCAGGTACTCCTTTGAGATCTAGAGTACAAATGTGAAAGGGACGACCCAAGTGCATTGCTGGTATTAAGTAAATATGCATTAGAAAAGCAAAATATTTTCTTGGTGACTTTTCACACTCTATGATTACTGGAGAAATACTATGATAATAGCATAAATTCTGATAAGCAGTCGTGACTCACTTACACTGAGAAGCCACTGTAAAAGAGAATTTTAAAGATGCATAAAATTAGCACAAAAATAGTTGAGGTGGACTCATGCATGAACTCATTTATCAGTAGGTTTCAGGATAATGACAGCTCTTTAGCAAAATTTTAATTATGACTTATTTCTAAGATGTACTGAAGTAGATCAGACTTTACTCTTTGTCTGTTATTTAGCTTAATGCACACACTAATCACTCCATCTGAATGATTAAAATTTCTGTGGTGGTCTATGTTATTTTAGATAAACAGTCATTGTGTCATTTTTGCACAAATTCTGAGGACAAGTTCTAGTTACACGTTCTGATGATTAAGTTCTGACGTTCATAACTAAGAACTTGTATGAGTATTTACTAAGATGAGCATTCCTTTTTCGAGTTAAGAAATTATGTTCTGATGACTGTTAAGTTCTGGTATAGGTCTAAGTTCTGATTTCTCAGTCTAATCCTTTACTTGGCTTATCTTTGAATGAAATTTAATAATAGTCTCAGTTTGTACTCGCATATGTTGAAGTGGAAGATTAATAGTCACTATGATTAGGATTAATGGTTTTGTACTTGAACAGTCCACTGTTTCTTGTGTCTTGTGCGGTCTAGACCATGATTCCTCTTTCCAATGACTGTTATTCTTTTTCAAAGTCTAGGGAGACGAGGTAGAATTAATTCTACCTGTCAGCATTAAATATCTTTGCGTCTCTTGGCATTCTCTTGCCTATATACACAGCCACTTCACATTAGTCTTCTCATCACACTTGTATCACAAATTCAGTCTTGTTTTTCATTTACTATCACAAATGGCTGAATTTGGCTGGTTCTACAATTACGGTGATGAGACTGTGCATGTCTTTTTGAATGGAATTCCAACTCCCTACCCTATCACCAACATCCCTCACAATCTCTGGATTCAATTTCCAGAGGTTATCAAACGTGATCTGGTGGCCATTCGAAGAGACCTTCACCTTCGTCGTATCCGTCAGCAAGAGCGAATCATTCGACTCGCTATCTTGTTTGTCGAAGATAGGAAGAGGAAGATGACTTAATCTCGTCTTCTTCCTGTTCTTCTTCATCCTCAGCTTTGTCAGGCTTCTTAGCTAGGACTAAAGCTGTTGACGTTAGGATTAGAAGCTTAGGGAAAATCTTGTATTGATGTAATTTCTATTTCATATATGTATTGACTTGATATATTAATGAAAACTGTTTTTACTTCAAGATTTTGTCTCTGAGTTATTTTATCTTGTGTTGTTAAATCCTGCTTGATATTCTGATGACCATTTAAATTTTGTCTTTATTTAAGTTCTGATTCTTTGTCAGCACTTATTCATCGAAATTATCTCGGTCATTTTCAACATGATTCATTTTCAGAATATTAATGTTGCAGTGAAAAATAATTCAATCAGTGCTAACGGTTTAAATTTTGAATTAAAACTGTGTCTCTTGAATTAGAGTCACTGCATTGAGTACTAAACATCTACAAGGTCTTCATTCCAACACTCATGCAGAGCTACACAAGATTCAGGAGAACTTTATCAAACAGGAACAAGTTTGGAAAATTGATAAGAAAAAGTTCTTCCAACCTACCATTGACAGGGTTGCTTATATTGAGAAAACTCAAGAGAAGCAACAAGCTCAGATTGATCAAATTCTGACAAATCAAGCTTCTCAGCAATCGCAACTTACTGAAATCCAGACCTCAGTGGAACTACTTATCTCTCTTTTATTACCCGCTGATGCCAAAAATGGGGAGAAGGTAATTAAGTCCAAATGCAAAACCAACAAGACACTGCAAGGAAAGGATGATGGAAAAGATGACCAAGGAAACTCTGGAATTGGTAGTGGTCATAGTCAAGGTAGAAGGTTTACATCAAGACAAGCTAGTCACAGAACAAGTTCTGATACTGGGAAAAGAATAAGTTCTGCTGCTGGTAAAAGGATAAGTTCTGATGAACTTCTAGATCTTGATGAGGAAATGTCAAGACAGTTATTTCTTCAAGAAAATCCAGGGATGGACTTGGAAAGTTTAAAGGAAGAAGAAGCCAGACTTAAATCGGAGAAAGTCACATTTAAATCTGAAGCTTCTGGTAAAAAGTTACTTCCAAAACCTAAAGGCATTGTGATCAAAGAAAGGATACATACTGAAGAAACTTTGGCTAGATCACAACCACAGATAGATCCAAGATCCAAGGGTAAAGAAAAGGTTGGTGAACCTATCAAGGCTTATGTACCTCCTGAGGAAGAAGAAATTACTGATGGAAAAGATGATCTTGCTCTGACTTCAAGAAATGTTCTTAAAACAACCTCTGACATGGCTCAAGTTGTTCAGAGTCAAGAAATTGTAAGTTCTGATATTCAGAAGAAGCAAGTAACCTCTGACAGTGCTCAAGTTAACTTGATATCAGAAAATAAATCTAAAACACTCCTACCAGGATTCACTAAAGCAAAACAGACTCAATCTTTGAAGACTACTCCAAGTGGTTTTGAAGCAAGAGTAGTTACTGGAAAGGAAGCTAGAGATAAAACTGGATTGGGAAGTGCTGATGAAACAAGAGTACACAACACTACCGATGATCCAACTTCCTTGAGTGAACCAGGTATTGGAGCAACTCCTGAGAGATTGAATCAACTAGAATCTGTACAGATGGTTTACCATACCTACTTGAAAGAATACATCATGTTGTATTTCATGACAGATGGTAGGGTTTATCATATAAGACAAAATGCCATTCCTTTGAAGTATTTTGAAGAATTGGAGCATGTACTTTTCTTACTTCAAGTGGATGACAGAATAACAGAGACTGCTGCAAACTACTTAAAGGAACAGATTCAGAGACAGAAAAGGCTTTATTCTGTTAAGTCTGACAGCAGATATGTTCCAAAGTACAGAAATCACAATGGTGATATTGTTGATATGAAGCCTAATACTGCACAGATCAGAACATATCTTGGTATTAAGGGGCTTGAATTCAATCTAGAGTCTAACAAAGCTTATGTCATAAGACTAGATCGGGAGTTGAGAAAAGCAAAGATTAATGATCTCAGAGCTGCAATATTTCAAACTGGTGAAGATACTGCAGAGCTTAAAGATGTCAAACGGAGAATGATTGATGAACTCAGATATGCTGAGAAATGTTTGTTGAAGAATTATCTCAGAACAACTCCTGACATCAGAGAGATTAGAAAATGATGAAGCCAAGTCAAAGATCTACAACTACTTAAATTCTGATGTGTATACAGACTAAAGTTGTTATCAGAAGTTGAATTGGTAAAAGCTTTAAGGACTGTAAGTTGTAGTTATCTTGTCTATTTCTCATGCATTTGTACTTAATGTTTTTGACATCATCAAATATCTGTTAAACTTGTATATTTTGCTAATTTATAAGTTGGGGGAGATTGTTAGATATATTTGATAATGTCATGGCTAATATGTTTTATGTTTAGATTTCAGATCTTATTTGAACAGAACAAATCAGTACTTAACTGATCAGTACTTATACTGGACGTCAGAACTTAAGGGATATCAGTACTTATGTTATCAGGAGATAAGCATCAGGAGATAGATATCAGAACTTAAGTGCCGAAGGACGATCAGATAAGGACAGTAGCTGATTGAAGTTAAAAAGATCAAGATAAACATAAGAAGAGATATGCATGAAGAAGGAATTCCGTGAAGAATGGAATACTTGGAATAGAAGATATCTGATTGATATATATTAGGAAGCAGAATTATATTCCATATCAATTAGCGATTATCTTGTAACTGTGTAGTATATAAACACAGACATAGGGTTTACACTATAAGTGTTATCATTATCGAGAATATTATTTACTGTAACCCTAGCAGCTCTCGTGATATTTTGTTCATCACTGAGAGATAACAGTTCCAGATTGTAACAGAGTTTATTGTTTCAATAAAGTTTGTTTTCTGTTACATAAGTTCTTGAAGTTTGATTTGATTGTAATAAACACTGTATTCACCCCCTCTACAGTGAAAGTGTGACCTAACAAGCCACCACTTGCTTGACCAAAGACACATCAAATTGTCCTGGTGTAAATTCCTTTGTCCATGCCCATCCAGGTAAATTTAAAACAGAACTTGGGCCTTCATCTCCCTTTAAGTTCATGCTTCCATCCAAAGAAACAGAGTCATCATCATTATAATTTCCTCCAAATTCTTCAGATGGCTCACCAGCTTGAGAAGGCATCCTATTGACAACAACTTTATCTCTTTGAAGAGATTCTGAGGTGTGTACTAAATTCAAAGTTTGTTCTGCCTCCACATTGCCCTGAGCAACCAATAATTGATAGGTTGACACAGGATGAGTAAAAGTGTCAGCATCCAAGGAAATGTTATCAATTTCAGCTTTGTAATGTTGCTGAAATTGTTTTCCCTTTTCAGCATCATCCACAATCATTGACTCACTAGCAATGGCTGGATCCATCCTTATTTCTCCTGTACCTGCCTTTCTCTCATAATCTCTCTTTTGTTACATCAGGGTCTCACCCTGGCTCCCCACCCTCACACCCTCACCTTCACCTACTAAGGTGGGACTCTTCTCACTCACTTTTGCCAATCCTAAATAAATGGATTGCTGAGATTCACTCTTTTCCTCTCCTTTTGCCTGGGAGCAACCCAGCCTCTCACTCAATGCACTCTCCTCTCTCAGTCCTAAGAGTGACTGTATTACCACTAAATCCTCTGCACTAGAAATGATTGATGTTTGAAGTTATGCAAAGACACTCGACGGATAAGTGATATCTATCGGGTGAGTGGTAAAGCTGTCCGACGGATAACTGCTGTTAAGCTTATCCATCGGGATACAATCACTACTCGACGGATGAGCAATATACATCGAGAGAGTAGAAATGAATGAGGTGGGAAGAGAAACTATTGTTGACTCTGTGTTGATTGAAGTTATTTGAGACACAGATGTCATAATAGTATCTGAAAGAATTGGCAAGTGAGCCAACAAATCATCTAAAAGATGATGCTCACTTGCTCTAGATTTTGGCTTCCCCAACAGAGTTAAAGAAGGGGAATCAGGAATTGAAATGTTTATCATATCTACTTCCAGAGAGTTTGTTGGTGAGTATGGTGTTTCAGAGGCTTCTATTATAAGAGATTTTGGTTGTGACTCCACATTTATTGGAGCCACATCAATCTGAATTTGAGAAATTACAGGGACTATGTCTTTAGCACCAGTTTGCACTGTGTGTGTGTCCTGTGCATCCCCAACTATTTTGGATTTCTTCTTTCTTGTGTAAGTTTAGGGTGAGCTTGTATCCCTAAACCTTTTGGTATATGCTCTTGGTTGAGAGCTTTGTTCAATAGCCACATCCTTTTGGGAGGATGCAGCTAGAAGTGAGCTTTTGTCCTTTTTAAGCACTGCAGTTTATTGGGAAACTGCAGTGTGGCTAGGCTGGGATTCACTCAACTCTCCAACCTTATCATTGGGGTTTCTTTGATGTTCACCCCATCCCTCACCTAACTGACCCTCCTTCACACTCCCCTCTTTGGCTTTGGTAGATTTTTCAACTGGTACCTTTTGAGAGATACTAGAGGGGGTTTTCTTTGACTTGGATTTGGAAATTACAGTTGTTTTGGAAGCTTTGGTAGGCAACTGTTTGGTCATTGTCACAGTTGCCATAGCTACACCTGAACTCAAAGAAATTGAGGAGATTGGAATAGTTTAGGGTATAGATGAACTTACCTCACTTACCTGAGGTGTCTGTATTACAGCTAAGTAGAACATTGGCACATCCCTATGATGGTTGGCTCTGTTAAAATTTGCAATGATTCTTCTCTCTTGAACCCAACAAGCTAATTTGTTGTTTGGGTTTTCAAGTACAATCTCTTGACAAAGATGGTTAGCCAATATCATGAAAAATCTAGCATAATATACATTCTTTCCCCTTTTGGCTAACTCACCTAGTTTAAAACCTAACTCATACAAGACAAGGTCACTGAAATTGTAAAATTTATCTGTAACTAGCATGTATAGCATGTTAAGCATGGAAATGTTCACAGAATCAAAATTACTGACTTTTCCAGGGAAAACTTTAGTCACAACATCATACATGAAACTCCATTCCTTCCTAAGACCTAATCTTCTAATCTCACTTAGCTTATTAGTAGGGAGTTCATAATGCATGGAATTAAGCATATTGATAATATCAGTGTCAGTATGTGGTGAAGTTACATTATTATCAGGAATTTTGAAACATGCTTTTATCACATCACTATTGATACAGAACTCATTATCTTTGATAGTTAGAGTGATGGTTTTGTCAGTAGAGTTATAGATTGCAGTGGTCCACATCTCTTCAACAACTTCACAGTAAACTGGGGGTGATTCAAGCATGGCATAACTTAACTTGCAGTTCTTCACGAAGTCCATCATCTTGTGATAGTCTTCTGATTGCTGAATACCCTTATTGACCAAAGTAGTGAAGTTGTTCTTCTCATAAATGAACCCAGTCTGAGACATGATCTTTACTATAGGTGCCATTGTTAGAGAATGAAAGCTTGAAGAGAAAGAGGATATTTACTTGAGAGAGAATAAAATAAAAGCAGTTGAATTTGAGAATGATAAAAGAAAATAATTAGAATGAAATAAGCTTTTATACTATCTCAAAAATAATGGATGAAAATAATAAAGAAAAGTAAATTACCCAATAGAAATTGCCTAAATTAGCCGTTTAAAAATAAACTATAAAAATTCCACCCATTATCCGTCGTGTAATGCTTACAAACTGTAAGTATACTCGATGGATAATGTTCAGGGAATTAACGGTTAAGATTTAGACACTTCGACGGATGAGGATAAACTGTTATCCGTCGAGTTTTAAAAGATTCCAGAAAAGTAATTGATTTTTATTTGCACATAGTATATCGACGGATGACTCAACTCGATGGATAATGGTCATCCGTCGAGATGCAAATTTTGACTTAGCCAAAATTTCACACATGACTAAAAATCAGTTAAATTTCTGGCTACATATCAACTTGCAAAATAACTCATATAGATTCAAGAGTAATTAAGCATACCTAACTCACTTACCAACCTAGAAAAG
Organism: Apium graveolens; assembly: GCF_009905375.1. Taxonomy (NCBI): domain Eukaryota; kingdom Viridiplantae; phylum Streptophyta; class Magnoliopsida; order Apiales; family Apiaceae; genus Apium; species Apium graveolens. Next base: position 93,626,245 of record NC_133647.1, on the reverse strand, counting down.
GTGGATTCATCCAGTGGCTTGGTAAATATATCTGCAAGTTGCTTCTTACTTGGAACAAAATGTAACTCTACAGTACCATTCATTACATGTTCCCTTATGAAATGGTACTTGATGTCTATGTGCTTTGTCCTTGAATGTTGCACTGGATTTTCAGTGATGGCAATTGCACTTGTGTTATCACAGAAAATAGGAATCCTCTCAACTTGTAAACCATAGTCTAGCAATTGATTTTTCATCCATAAAATCTGTGCACAGCAACTGCCAGCAGCAATATATTCAGCTTCAGCTGTAGAAGTAGAAACTGAATTTTGCTTTTTACTGAACCAGGACACAAGATTGTTTCCTAAAAATTGACAAGTTCCTGTTGTGCTTTTTCTGTTAATTCTGTAACCTGCATAATCTGCATCTGAATAACCAGTTAGATCAAAACCAGAATCTCTAGGATACCAAATGCCAAGTTTTGGTGTTCCCTTGAGATATCTGAAAATTCTCTTAATAGCTATCAAGTGAGACTCTCTAGGATCAGCCTGAAATCTAGCACATAAACATGTAGCAAACATTATATCTGGCCTACTAGCTGTTAAGTACAGAAGTGAGCCAACCATGCCTCTATGGCTTGAAATATCCACAGACTTTTCAGTAGTGTTTAGTTCAAGCTTAGTTGTAGTGGCCATGGGAGTTTTTTCAGATGTGCAATCCATTAGATCAAACTTCTTTAAAAGATCAAAAATATATTTAGTTTGACTAATGAATATTCCATCACTAATTTACTTAACTTGTAAACCAAGAAAGTAAGTTAGTTCTCCCATCATACTCATTTCATACTTACTTTGCATCAGTTTGGCAAACTTTTTACAAAGTTTCTCATCTGTAGAGCCAAAAATAATATCATCTACATAAATTTGAACAAGTATGCTAGAGTGATTAACATTTCTGAAAAATAAAGTTTTATCTACAGTACCTCTTGTGAAGTGATTTTCTAAAAGGAACTTTGATAAAGTGTCATACCAGGCTCTAGGTGCTTGCTTCAGTCCATAAAGTGTTTTCAGTAGATAATAGACATACTCTGGAAAACTTGGATCTTCAAAGCCAGGAGGTTGACTAACATACACTTCTTCCTCCAAATCTCCATTCAGAAAGGCACTTTTGACATCCATTTGATAGACTTTGAAATTGGCATGGGCTGCATAGGCTAAGAAGATTCTGATGGCTTCAAGTCTTGCAACAGGAGCAAATGTTTCATCAAAATCTATTCCTTCTTGCTGGCAATAGCCTTTAGCAACCAATCTGGCTTTGTTCCTTACTATTATGCCATTTTCATCCATCTTGTTTCTGAATACCCATTTGGTGTCTATTGGATTCTTTCCTTTAGGCTTGGGTACCGGCTTCCATACTTTATTCCTTTCAAATTGGTTTAGCTCCTCCTGCATAGCTAAAATCCAATCAGGATCTAACAAGGCTTCTTTTACCTTCTTTGGTTCTTCCTTTGACAGAAAGCTGCTGTATAGACATTCTTCTTGAGTTGCTCTCCTGGTTTGAACTCTAGAAGAAACATCACCAATAATCAGTTCAAAGGGGTGATCTTTTGTCCATTTCCTTGGTTGAGGTAGATTAGCTCTAGATGAAGAGACCTCAATGATGTCTTGATGTGTGATTGAGTTTTGATTGCTAGAAACTCCCCCTGAGTTTGTGGATCTTTGATTTGAGAAAGGGGTACTTTTTATGGGTGATCTGCCTTAATTTCCTGCTCCTTTGATAACCCGGCGGATGGTGAATCTTGAGTACCGACGGATGAGGCAGGTTGTCTACCGACGGATAACACAGATTGCCTTCCAACAGATGAAGCATTTTGCAACTCGACGGATGTTGAGTTTTGTGCTTCATTGGTGGTAGATTTGTCCGCATTATACTTAGACACTGTTTCTTGATCACTCTCATCATCACTTTCATCACTAACCATCTCAACATTGTCAAATTTGAGGCTCTCATGGTAATCTCCATCTTTCAGTCCTTCAATCTTTTTATCATCAAACACAACATGTAGAGATTCCACACCAATGTTGGTTCTTAGATTGTAGACTCTATATGCTTTACCAACAGCATATCCAACAAAAATTCCTTCATATGCTTTAGCATCAAACTTCCCATTTTGATCAGTTTGATTTCTCAAAATATAGCATTTACAGCCAAAGACATGAAGAAAATTTAGAGTTGGCTTCTTGTTCTTGAACAATTGATAAGGAGTCATGCATCTTGCTTGGTTAATCAGAGAGATGTTCTGAGTGTAGCATGCAGTGTTTACAGCTTCAGCCCAGAAATAAGTTGGTAATTTTGATTCTTCAAGCATTGTCCTTGCAGCTTCAATAAGAGATTTGTTCTTTCTTTCCACTACTCCATTATGTTGTGTTGTCCTTGCTGTTGAAAACTCATGCAAGATCCCATTTTCCTCATAAAATGCTCTCATGACATAGTTCTTGAACTCATTTCCATTGTCACTCCTGATTCTTCTCACATTGAAATCAGGATGATTGTTAACTTGCCTTATGTGGTTGATGATGATTTCACTAGCCTCATCTTTAGACTTTAGGAAATATGTCCAAGAGAACTTTGAGAAATCATCTACAATTACTAGGCAAAATCTTTTCTTTGAAATTGACAATACATTGACTGGTCCAAACAAATCCATGTGAAGCAGTTGCAGAGGCTCTTCAATTGCTGAATCAAGTTTCTTCCTGAATGATGCTTTGATCTGCTTCCCTTTTTGGCAGGCGTCACACAGTCCATCCTTTATAAACTCCACTAGAGGAATGCCTCTTACTAGTTCTTTCTTTACCAGCTCATTCATGGTCTTGAAGTTTAAATGGGATAGCTTCTTGTGCCATAGCCAACTTTCATCTTGACTTGCTTTACTGAGAAGACGAGTTACAGATTGTTCTTTAGTTGAGTTGAAGTCAGCTAGGTACACATTTCCTCTTCTCACACCAGTGAGAACCACTTTGTTGTTTTGATTGTTAGTCACAACACAGGCTTCTTTGTTGAAGGTTACTGAGTTGCCTTTGTCACAAAACTGGCCGATACTCAACAAATTGTGTTTGAGACCATCCACTAAGGCAACCTCTTCAATGATGACATTATCCTTTGAAATCAAGCCATATCCCACAGTATAACCCTTGCTGTCATCTCCAAAAGTAATACTTAGGCCAGCTCTCTCCTTAAACTCTGTGAGCAAGGTAGAATCACCAGTCATGTGTCTTGAACAACCACTATCCAAGTACCAAAGATTCTTTCTGTTTCCCTGCACACATCAAAATCAAATCAAGTTGATTTTGGTACCCAAGTTTCCTTGGGTCCTGCCTTGTTAGCTTTCTTCTTCTGTTTCTTAGGTTTCATCTCATTTGACTTAGGAATTTCAGATTCTTCCTTAGTCAATTGGGTTGTACCTTTGAAACCACTAAATGCAATAGAATTATCATGCATGTTATGGCTAACAGGGAATGGCATGCTTGGTGCAAACATGTTATTCCATTAAAGCATGTTAAATGGCATTTGAGGCATATTGTATGCAGCATAATATGGATTAGGTGCAAATGGCATATTAGAAAACTGTGCATTCATATTCTGTGTAGGCATATCATTAACAGGCATGGGAGGCATGGCATTCATGTTAGGAAATTGAGGCTGAACATACATGGGAGTAGGCATGACATATTTGCAATTAACAGACAAATGATTTACACTACCACACTTGACACAAATTTTTCAAGGAGCATATTTATCAGGTGTGTAGTTATTGTGTTTGTTAATCCCTACTTTACCATTCCTATTGTTTTTCTTTTTAGTCTCTATTTTTACCTCTATTTTCTCAAGTCTGTCACTTAACTGTTTGGCAGTCATGTGACCAACATTAGCCTTTTTCCCTTTCTTAGCTTGACTTGACTCTCCTGAAACAAAGTTTTTGGAAACAGACCCATACTTATCATTTAGCTTGATTAATTTGGCTTTGCTAATGGGTTTGCTTACAGCCGACGGA